>NC_138831.1:25437801-25708760 GCF_965183815.1 Platalea leucorodia | reverse complement strand
TGTTTTAGAAATAATTTTAAAGGTAAATACTTAGTCTAAGCAGTTCTTGCTCCAAAATGCTGACAGATGTAATGAAAACAACATTAAAAAAATAGCTAGCTGCTAGTATCTGATATCTTCTTAGTTCATGACTCCTGATAGGTGTGAACTCTAGGAAAGAAACTGACTTTTTGCCTTTATATTTTCACCTGAATTAAGTTGAATTAAGTCATTTTCTTGTGGTCTCCTGTCATAATACCTGCCTGATGCTTGCTCTTTGTGTTTATGTGAACTACTTGGGAGTTGGAGAAGACAGACAAAAAGGAGTTTCCATTATGCTCTTTGTGAATGACAGGACAGCAATGCTGTAGAGAGATATTCTCTACCTAAGGGCAAGAGACCTGCCCCACTTTCCCTTTTCAAAGAAAAATTTTGTGGGTAAAAAAGTCAAAGCATTAATTTGCAGAAAAAGAAAAGGAGATTTGAAGGGCCTGACAAACATCTAGCCTAGCAGCAGAACTGCAAAATTCCCTGCATCTTCCATTCATCTCTCTAAAAATCAGTCTTTGCTTCATGTGCTAGTTCTGAGCAAGGCAACCTGTTTAAAATAACTTCATAATGTGTATTAAAATGGTGCTTTCTTCTTATTATGACTGGTGCCTGTGTGGAATTATTTCCCTGCAGCTGGACATATCCAGTGATGTAACTGACACTGCAAGCTAATCAACTGTAGTTTGTTTGTGTCCAGGGGTCATGATACATAATTTAGATCTGACCTGTTGCATACCCTGGCTCTTTAGTAGATCTATATTGAAATGCCACTATTAATTCCATAAAGCCATGGGGTATTTTGCAATATTTATGTTACAAAATTACTGACTTCCTACAAACTGCGACTCAGTCTGGGGTAATATAGGGCTGGTAGGCTGGAAGGTCTGGTGTGATCATGGATATCAAGCATGTACAGGCTGCAAGAAGGTTTATATTGACTACCTGGACAAGGCTATGCAATTGGAGAGAAGAGGAAGAAACAGACTTAAAAACTGTTTTGCGTTATGGCTACAGCCATCTCTGATACTAGAGATGGAAAACCATCCAGAAAGAAATAAAGGATTTGGTTGGGCACACTCACTGAAAGATATTTAGGTAAGCTGAAGCTTTCAAAGTAAAGTTTTGATTTGAGAATTAGTTGTAGCAGTACATCTACTATGGCCATACAATCACAGGAGCAGCCATTAGAATATTTTTAGGGGCTGTAACAAGTGTCTGGGGAAGAGGGGTTTACATTTGTGGGTGTGTAATATTGGCATGACAGAACAGCTTTCTGTATTGTAGGCAGATAACTAATTCTCTCTACTTCAGAAACCATTTTGTGATTGATTACTATTGCATAACACAGGGGTAAGGAGGTTTATTGAATCCACTACATAATAGCCTACTTGCATTGCAAGTGGCTGGAATTGCTCCAGAGTAGCTTAAATTGTAGGTCTGCCTGACAGGCCCCAGGAATCAAGATACACGGATGGTTATTACAATGTAAAAGATTTGAAAATGACCTGAATATTTTGATTTACTATGAGCTTTCATGAAAAGCCAATGATCAAGACAAGTGACGGTGCTCTTCACTCTAGTCAGTAGCTTCTGGAAAGACTCTTTGCCTATACACACAGAACTGGTTGTGGGCTTAATGCATGAAGCACATCATACATAAGGAAATCTCTGGCCTCTGTTATTCAGAAGATCAGATTCAGTAATCACAATTGTCCATGTTGGATTTAAAATCTGTGAAACTAGTGATTAAAAACATTCTTTTGCTTAAGATGTGCTGCCTTGCTTGGCACACACATACTTGAAACAGAGTTTTTGAGAAAGAAAAGGTTTCAAGCAGCATTGGACTGATGCCAGAAGGAAATGAGTAAGCTCCTACCTAGAAATATGCAGAAACATCTATGCAAATGGTTTAGCATTAAAATAGACATGTCTGGAGTTTGTGAAAATGATCTGACCCAGGATATACAATTTAACAATACTCTTTTGGATTCATTTTTGATGCATTTAGAAGTGTAAGGCAGTTAATTTTCTCAGTGAAGAGCAACTACTACCCGTTATGTAAATTACTTCCATGCTGTAGTGCTTACTTCCCCTGGGCTTGCTGTCCTTCACGCACTAACACATTTCTCTACAGTGCATTGTATTCACAGTACACATCAAATTAGCTGTACGCTCAAATAAACCTCTTAACTGCTCTATTCTGCATTGTGCAAGCAGATGTTCACATAGAATAACGTGCTTTGTACTGTTTATTTAGGCAGCTAGTGTGACTGTTATACAGATGTTAGGTAGACTGTGCCTGACAGGATGGTTTTAGGGAGAAGAGGGCCCTGGTGGCCTTGGCCTCCCATGGGAGGGAGGTGGCTGGGGTGCTGCACTGCACTGGTGAGGCGTCCAAAATTGGCTGTGTCTTATCTGAATATGGAGTCCAAAGCAACAGCACAGCCACACATCATCTGGAAACCAAAGAAATCTGCACAGGGTTGACATCGCATGTCAGCATGGTCTCTAATTACAAACTATGTGTACGCAGATAACTGTGCAGTCCTCTAGCCTGACCCATGAAGCAAAAAACCGTGCTTTATAAAAATTATTGGCATTCCTCCCTGGAGAGTCTGTTGATCTTTTTTTTTTTTTTTAGATGACAGCCAGCCAGGTTTAATTCTGGAGTACACTTCCTGAGGAGACCTGGCACTGTTGGCTTAAGCTTTCTATTAACTCCTCCCTGTAAAGACTGCTTCCCTGTGTGCTTACATTGCTGCATCTGCGTTTCCTGTAAGCGGACAGTACTCTTCACGAAGTGTTACCACACAATGCTATCTGAGAAACTAGTTCCAGACTTTTATTTAAAATAGGAAATGAATGTCAAGAGTATGGATAGAAGAGACTCAATAGGAGGAAATAAAGCTCCTATTTTTATCCTCAGTCTTAGGCACTTCATAACTCTTACAATTTCAGGCTGAAATATCTTAGCTTAGTCTATTTCTATATATTAATTTCTCCTTTTAAAAGTCCCAGTAAAATCACTGCACCTTTTCTTAACCACAGCATATATGTGTGTGTGTGTGTGTGTATTTACACACTTCTACAATTAGAGAACACATGATTTTTATGCAAAAGTTGTTGTGAAAAGTTGTATAGCTGAAATGAGGTGGGATATAAAGTTGCAAGTTTGGCATTGTGAGGCTGGTCTAAAAGTTCTGATGAGCTTGAACATTGTCTTTATTAAAACTGTTTGTGAAATGTACTGTGATGTGCATTAATGATTTATCTTAGCTGGTTAATTACCTAGCTAAGAAAAGCACATGTTTGCATGCATCTGAAGCTGCATAACTTACAGCTACGTGCTGCAAAGTATGCAAATAACATACTGGTTTAAGAGGTGGTGCTGTGCTTTTAGAGGGTATTGTCACAAATCCTGGTTTAGGATTCTGCCAGGTATACAGGTAATTGACTTTAGAGGTGCCGAATCTACGTCTAGGTATGAATGTGTGATCAGGAATCAGTTGCATCTAAATTTCCAAACCGTGTTGTCATTGTTTTATTCTAGCTAACAGAATCTTCTTATTATCACTAAATTCTTTTTATAGATTTTATTACACAAAATAGATGGAGAATGATTTAAAAACCTCTGTGTGCAAAATCTGGGAATAATGTTTATTTTTGAAAGGTTAATTTTAACTTTTTTTCATCAAATGTATACTCAGTGATAGGTCAGAGATGACACATTATCAGTAATACATTTCAGAACAATGAGTTTAAAGAAAAAGCAAGCCTAATGTATTTTCCAGATGTTGTCAGCAGACGTGCCGCAGTGCTCTAGAAGAGAGAGTGGCAGGAGGTTACCTGTAAATATGAGTAAAGAATGCATCTGTTTAAAATGCCAGGTCTTTGTACAGGTGTGAATCTGAATTGTACGTCTTTCCGTAGCTTGCCAACAATGGAGTAAACAAGAGAAGTATCAGGCCCTATAGCTACTATTGGCAAAGTGTGATTCAATGAGAGGAATCATCCAGTTAACTGAAAAGGCCTCTGTATATGGAATTACTCCAAAATGTAATTCATGGAACAATACGGGCTATTGAAATGTAGGGTTTTTTTTTAAAAAAAAAAAAAGGAAAAAAAAGAGCTGTTCAAAGGGTTCTTTTGTATCACAGACTCATGCTTTTAGGAGTAGTTCCCAGCTCACAAGATGTACAGGGAGAGGAGAGAGGAAGGAAGGAGAAAAGAAAATCTCCCCACAAGGTAGAGGAACAGCTCCACAGCTGCTATAGCAGTGGTGAGACTCCCGAGGTTGTAAAGCACCTACCCTGCAAGAGGTAGGGGGAGGGCCAGAGGAACGAAATGAAGACTAGAAAAGTAGACTCCATTGCCAAGGTCCAGCCCATCCCCATTTGTTAGGTATTTTATTAATTTTACTGTCTTTAAAAAAAAAAAGTGATCCTTGCTAGATATCACAGTCTTACAGCAGTCGGTTTAAGTTTTTAGAGCTCTTGTGTTGTAACAGGATTGTGAGTGTGTGTAAGGCTGCACAGGCTGTAGGGCCTGAACCTGTTTTGTTTTGTTTGGACTCTCCCAAGACTGAGTTCAAGTTCCAGTGTGTGCAATGGGATAAGTTTATGTGCATTACATGTGCACTTAAATACTGAAAAAGAAGCTTATTAGTATGACTAATGTATGCGACAAGAGAGACCATGTGTCTCGAGTGGGCAAATAGTGAGGCTGTTTTCATTGCCAAGTAAGACCCAATTGCAGGGGGGCTGGACTAGATGACCTTTAAAGGTCCCTTCCAGCCCAAAGCATTCTATGATTCTAAGAGTGCCTAGTTAAAGTTATTTTTTCCAGAATTTCTGTAAGTTGTATGTTCCTAGATTCTTATGATTACTCAGGTTGAAAGTGACATCAGGAGGCCAGCTAGTCTAATCTCTTGCTCAAAGTAGGATCAGCTGTGAGGTCAGACCAGGTGATTTCGGCCTTTACCCTAGCCTGGTTTTGAAAACCTCCAAAGTTGGAGAGTCTCTTGGCAACCTGTTCCATTGTTTGTCCTCATAATGAAAAAGTTTTTTCTAGTGTCTAGTCTGAGTCTTTCTTGTTTCAGCTAACATCTCTTATCTTTGATCCTCCTATGAGGCACCACTGTGAAGAACCTGGCTCTGTCTCCTTGGTGAGCTCTTTGTAGGTATTGGGAGGCTGCTACAAGGTCCTCTCAAATTTTCATGTTGAACAAGCCCAGTTCCCTCGGCCTCTCCCTCACAAGACAAGTGCTCCAGTCCCTTGACAATCTTGGTGGCACTGTGCTGAACTCGCTCTAGGTTATTGATGTATGGTTTGTATTGGGAGCCCAAATCTGGATGCAGTTTTCTACAGGTGGTCTCATGAGTGCTGAGAGGTACAGGGGGATAATCACTTCCCACAATTTACTGGCTATGCTGCTGTTAACACAGCCCAGGATGTTGCTGGCCTTCTTTGCTGCCAGAGCACGCTGCTGGGTCATGCTCATCAGCCTTGAAGTGTTTTTTTGGTAGTTTCTTTGTCATTATAATGTTCCAATACATAAATTTATAGATATCAATTTACATCCATTTCATGTCTTTTTGCCAGTTTCATAGGCAGAAGCTTTTTGGAAAGCCAGGACTTTGACAGTGTAATTTTTTGTTTATTTGTTTGTTTGAGGAAACCACATGAAACCTTTAGGTCTGGATCATTTAAAATGATACCTGCACAATTTGATTGCTGTTCATTACTGAGACATGGTTTAAAGTAGCAAAAGGAAATTCCACCTCAAATGTATATTTCAAGGCCAGAAATCATTATCGTGATGATTTTGCTTGAATTTCACTCAGCACCACTTATAGTTTGCCCAGTAGCTTGGGTTGAACCAGAGCATATATTTTAGAAAGACAGTTAGTTTTGTTTAAGTCCTCAGCATTGCTTTTAAAATGGACATTGAAGGTACTCAACAGCTTTGGGATGTGGTAAACAATCAGCCTATGGACTAGACTGGACTGAAACCATTAAATATGATACATAAGGATTTTTTTTAATCGACTTAGACCTGAAAGTGCTGAGTGCCTTCAGCAGAACTTGTAGACACTTTCATTCCACCTGTGGTCTTCAGTCACTCATTCCCCTCTGCAGTTACGCTGAGTGATATTGGCTGTCTGTAGAAACACCGATTTATGTTGGTGTTTTAATGGCAGACTATCAGAAATAAATTGCAAATGTTTTTTTCTGTTGGTTCCTATCTTCAAGAATGTATATACATGCAAGCGATTTTTTCTTTAGAGACCTGTTGCCTAAAGAAAGCAGCGCCATCTGGCTTTTTCTTTCTTTTATCAACTGAATATTTGATGTGGTATATAAGAAAAATTTCCAATATAGCCAGCTTACTAGCACTATGTTGCCATGTTTTCACTTCATTAGGTCCTTATGCTTGCAATTATTTCCCGTTATCAGCTTTTCTTCTTTTATTTGCTGAATGACTTTTGTATTCTTATTAAATCGTGTGAATAATCTTCTCTGACTTAGAATATAATAATCAGGGAATTAAACCATAAGTCATTAATAGGTCAGAAAATAAAGAAAAAAGCTATCAAGAATATCATAATGTCAGTTACGTAGCCCAGAGATATAAAAACATCTTTGTGTTTACAAGGTATTTGTTGTAATTCATTTGTATCTGCTTTTGTTGTAAGCTTTGTGAGGAGCTTACATGGAACGTGATTTTAGGGTAACTGCCCCATTAAGATGCATATTTTACTTTTTAAACTTTGCTGTGTCAGTTTCTGCCATCTGCTGAACTGCGCTGCAAACATCTCTGTTTAATGCTCACATTACTCATATGAAGAAGTTGAGCATCAGTCCAGTGTTACAAACTGAAATACTGAAGTATGGAGAAAATTAACCAGAACTGATAAATATTGCTTTAAATGGGGCTTAGGTAGATTGGGTTTAGATCCAAAAGTGTGTATTTTAAAACCCCTGTCTAGTTGGAGATTAAAATTGATAGTTGTGCTTCTACCTAAAGTCAAGAACTGCTTGCATTGAGCATCTTAATGTTGAAGCTGGACTGAAATCTAAAGGCTGGAAAATTCATCTCCCTGAGGGCTCTGAGGATGTACCTCTGTTCCCCATCTACCCCAGAGCATGTGCAGTTTGTATTGACAAGACTGGGATCCCTCTAGAGTGCACAGGTAAGATGCTACTTCACTTTAAAACGTGGTCCTTAGAGAAGGCAAGTTGGTATTCTAGATAAAAATTTGGAGTTATGCCCAGAAGTGGAAGGTCCAAGGTCTCAGCCCAGCATAGAGCTGCTCAGTGTGTGCTTTGGACAGCATAGGGAAAGTCAATCTAAAATCACATTTTCCCTGATACAGCAAATTTTTCCAGGAGTGGTGGCACAACTTCAGCATGAGAGGTGCCAAGTGCCCCAACTAGCATAGAGTGAAAGCCATTGCTACAGTCTTTGGGGCACAGGTTTGAATCTCTCTTATTGGGAAAGGAATTGAACATAGAGAAGTACTCTAACAACTACACTGCTACAGTTTAAAAGGGAAACACCTCTGCTTCTTTATTTTAGAATAAAGAATTTCACCCACCTCTGTGGGGGGAAAAAGGTCATTCTGGTGTGTAGGCTATGGATCTTAAATGAAATTGAGTGACTTCTTACACTGTCTGAGGACAGAAGGAGTAAAAGTGGCTAGTTCAAACCATTTGCAAGCCAGGCATACTAATGAAAGTGGGCTCCAAAAGGAAATCTAGCATGCTGGCTACTTTGGATCCCGTTTTGATAGACCAGCTAGGTACCAAACACAGAATCCCCAGATTTCCTTTGGGATCAGATGCTTCAGGATGAAGTATTGCAGAATGTAAGTTCTGTACTGGATCTGGTTCCTAAGGGACTTTCAAGTGACTAAACACAGGCTACATTCGTGCTTGGAGCAGAATCCAGGTGTCCTCATCTGCAAGCCTGTGCTCTTATTCACTGTCAGCCTCCACATTTCCAGGGAAGGCAGTTTTTAAGGCATAGATGTAAGCAGAATTTAATCTTTTGGGCTAGAACTGTCTCTGTTGTAGGACTACATGTGAATCACTTCTGCAGTGCAGCTGGTTGCCAGGAGGTCTAACTGTGAAGCCCTAAATCTACCAGTCAGTGTGATGGATTGTAAAAGGGTTACAATAAAAGAGGAAGTCATTAGTACCTTCTGAGGATTTCCTTCTTGAGCACCACCATCATTTTTCTGACTTCCTAAGTAGGGAGAAGGAGTGAGATATGAATTTATCTTTCTCTCTGGCATTGCTTTTCTGCAGGATTGATATACAAACAAGAGGTAATCAATGCCTGAGAGACAGGAAATGTTCTAATGCTGGGGGCAAGGCAACTGTGGTTTGGATATTGCTGCATGCTGCATTTCTAGGGACTTGGTGTTTATTTCAGAACAGAAACTCTAAAGGCAGTGTGTAAGAATAATGGATGCTTATACCAACACACTGGACAATCTCAGAACCTTTATAAAGGCATTGCTACTAGAGACTCAAAGTACAAAACAGGAATTTTGAAATGGTTAAAAAAGTTTGACCAAGTAGGAGTTTCTGGATGAAGACAGAAATAACCACCTTCACATTTTTAGGAAAAGAAAACAGAGTCTCAGCCTAGCTTAGAAATGCTGCATTTTTTTCATATCTGTGGCCTATAAAGATGAATAAGGAGGATAAGAAGGAAATCTGTAGCTGGACTCCTTAGTCTGGCTGCACCATGCACTAGTCACCACGTTCTAAAGCCCTAGTTTATAGTATGGTGCAAATACTTAAATTATTGTCAGCAATTGTGGTTAATCACTTTCTTGGTAAGTAACATTGCGAATTTGCTCAACAAACGCTTCTGCAATGGTGCTGGCTATATGGAAAGTGAAACATTATTTATTACTCTGAACGTATACCTTCTTAAACAACTGCTGTGAGGATAAATACAAAATGTGAGAAATAAAACTGCTCTGATGAACTTAATTGCTGCTGGTCTGTCACTTGCTTACCTAAAAATGTGTTACTCTAAAACGTAGCAAACCTAGCATGAGGATGAAAAGCAAGTGCTTAAAACTGGTGCTGTTTTCCAAACCAATTGACTGGAAATATTGTATGAAAACTAAGGATTCAAATTTACCCCCATTTGAGGGATGCCGATTTCTGATTATATGTATGTTCCAAATAATTCTTGCCTTAGTGCATAGAAAAGACCAGAATTCAAACTCCTGAAAGCTTCAGCTTTGAGACCTTTGTGTCAGATCCATTTGCAGTATCAAAGCCCACATGATTCAGACACCAAGATGGACTTTAACATCCTGCTTCAAAAAAGCCCTAAATTTTTAAGTGTTCTTAACTGTTTTTCAGACTAAACATACTCAAGTACTTTTTTTTTTTTTGGTGGAGGCTTAAAAGTGGCTATATAACAGGATAAAATATAAGAAGTATGTGTGTGAGCTAGCATGTGAAGAGATCCATCTTGTTCTGTTCTTTTAGAACAACAGGGTCATTAGGAAACTAAATGAGATATTTATGTCTGTTTTCACTGAGAATGGTGGGACCAATGTGCTCTCAAAGTGGCTTTCCAGGAATTGAACATTCTTTGGTAACCTTAGGGCAAAGTCTGAAGATGAGTTCACAATTTCAGTCCTTCAAACACTCACAACACCCTGCCGCCAGATGGTATTTATCCAAGTCATAAAGAAAACAATGCAAAATAGAGATTGCCACTATTATATGTGATGAATTATTGGAAACCAGCTTCTAGGATTTTATTATTTTTATTGAAACAGCTCCATTTTATTAAAGGAAATTTAATTCAGTAAGTATACACAAAGCTTGTCTGTCAGTTTATCTATCTACTCCACAATATATTTTCTTCTTTTTTTTTTTTTTTTTTTTTTTTTTAATGTACATAAATCTGTCACAAGCAGAAAGGAAAGGGCATCTTTGGTCAGTGGTCTGAGTTTGTCCTGATGCTGTTCAGGATACAAAATACGTGCTTATATTACCATGTTGTAGTAATGATCCCAATAAATTACTTGCTTTGCTTTTAAGTGGTGTACCTCACTGTAGACAGTATTACTGTCCATTGAAGAAATTCATTGAAAGTATAATTAAGGACAGTTACACAAGACTTGAAAAAAATATAGCCCCATAGAGCCCAAACGGCACAACTTAACCAAGGGCATGTTGCAATTCCTTAACCTGTTTTGATTCTTTGAAAGGATTTGAAAATGGCTGATGTGTTTAATTTACATTTTTCACAATGCTTTTAACAAAGATATATCTTAAATCTCTCAAGTAATTGGAGGAAAGAGCCAAATTGCATTGCGAGTTAAACACTGGTTAAGTATCTGGAAACAAAGTAAGTAATGAAACTGTTTCTGTAAGTAATACTGCATCAGTGCTGAGGTCTAGGATATTTGCAGTTTTGGGAAGGGTGTGGGGGAGGCTGCTGCCTCTCTGCCAGGAGACCATTTCCTGCATCCCTCGGCCTGGGAGCAGCTGCTGGCGCAGAGCAGAGGCGGCAGCCACAGCCCTCCTGCTTTGAGACATGGGAGGAGCGGTGTGGCAGAGTGTATAACGCTTTCCCTCCTACAGGACCTTTCGTGCCATCACTTCAGATGAGCTGTGGATAACAAGGACAATAACCTGCTTGTATGCAGAGGCCATCAGATACCTTGATATTACTGCCCCTGCAGAAAAATCTGGATCTGCACTGAAACAAGAAAGCTACTCTCAGTGTTTCCAGTATAAGTTAGAAGCCAGAAATCAAGAGTATGGTGAAACCTGCCTTCAGAAATTACTCAAAGGATACAAAAGGCTTCTTACTAAAGGTAAATCAGGCCTGTAGACAGTACGTTTAGGCATAGCTTGGGTTAGCCTCTCAAAGTATGATTCTAGCATACAACTGCAGGCTTTTGGACAGGTTTTCCTGTTACGCAGCTGTAGAGCGAGCAATTGAATTCAAAAAAGGAGAGTAAGATTTAAAAAAAGTATTCCTTCTCTCCGTCTATCTGTTCAGGTTTAGAGATACAGCTTTCTTTGCTTTAGAAGCTTAAGGGTATCTAGAGCCATTTTCTTCAAACACAATTCAGTATAAATTTGCTGTGAAAAGCAGCTATGCGTTACTGGAAAGACCAACAGCCAGACTAAGGAAAAGGTTTTGAGTAAGTAAGTGCAGACATATTTAACTTTGATAGCACTGTTTCTCACTTTGCTATTATTTCATGGTGCCAGTGATTTAAGAAGCAAGAAGGCATATGACTGTGTATTATACCACTAATATATATACTGAGACATACCAAGGAGAGAGACAGTCTCCCACACTCAATATTTATATCCTAGCTAGGTAGTTCTGTAATACAGAAAACAGCTGTGTATTCTGACTGCTGGACAATATTCCTGGATCTGCTAATGCAATCCCACTGAAGCGGAGCAATCATTCTGATGCATCTTTAAAGAGACTTTTGAATTTTAAAGTGAAATAACTCATGGGGAGGGAGCTGCTACCAACATGATTTCCAGGTAGTAGATGTATGGGTGAGCATCTTGCTTATATTGCCTATGTACTGTGCATCTTTTATGATATGGGAAAGAGAACATGTGTTTTCATGAGCTGATCCAAATCTTGCTGAAGTTGAAGAAAATCCTGCAGTGAGCTTTTGCTGAGTGCATTGAGCATTAACCAAGACTGCAGTACAAGATATAAAATGAAAATCCTTCTTTTAAATAAATTTTAAAAAAGACATTTGTTACCTGCTGTGTAGTTTGTGTGTTTTATCTCCTTTGCCTTACTCTAATTGCCTTGCCTACTTTAGATTTTCTAGGTCTCACTGTTTTAGTTTATATAGAGTCTATAGCTGCGGGTTTCTCTTCTTAGCTGGTAGCCCTTCGTGGAAATAAAATAAACTAGTAGGAGGGAGAATGAGGCTGCTTCCAGAATAAAAATATACCACCTGTATCAAACATCCCATCTACCTTCACAGCCTGATTGGAAAAAAGCATATTTAAAGTCTGCATTGCTGTGGGTTTTTGTTTTGTTGGATTTTGGTTTGGTTTGGATTTTTTTTTAAGTGGTGGTACTTCGGTAGAGTATCTGTCTGGTTTTCTCCATCTCTCTCCTTGCCACTCACTATTTTGCCTGCTCCATCTTCCTGTGATGTCTTCTTTGTCCCCAGTGTTTTAACTGCTCTTTAATCCTCTGGAGCATATTCAACAGTTTCTCTATGTATGCAGAGTGAACAATTCCTTTTTGTAAGCTCTGTGCGAATGTTTCTGTCATCACCATTCTTTGAGCACAGGTGCTAGCTCTACCATGGAGGGCAGAATTCTTTATTCCTTACAGATTACTTGCTGTTTTAAGATTAGGGAGCTGTAGGTTAAAATGAAAGTAGCAAATCTATGCTTGCATGGTATGTGGTGACAGCACTGCAGCCCTGCATGAAAGCATGGTTATGTTTGGCCCATCTGCATTGCACAGTAATGATTTTATAACTTTGTGGCAAGCAGCACAACCTTTTTCATAGCACCATCAGCAATGACTTTTTTTGTATCAACAGTCCTGTGGAAAAAGACTCATTGTATTGAACCAGGGTATAAAGATGCTTACTGTGGGAAGAGCTCAAATGCTGCAGCCAGTATGTGTATCGTATTCTCTCTGCAGTTTGTAATATATGCTAATTTTAATATTCAAATGAAAAATAGAAGTGCATAGGCACAACCTGAAGCAATATTATAGCTCTCTGCAATCTTCCCTATTTATTTATGTATAGGCTGAAATAGAAATGCACAATGGAAGGCACATATACTGTGGGTGGTGGGCGACAAATGAAAGCTCCCATCTTTGATTCTGAAACAATGATTGTAGTCTAGGGTGTGATCTGTATGGAGATGGCTATATCCTCCTACTTGGGTAGTCACCAGAATGCATTATAAGATGATAATGGCCAATTCTGTTAACTCTGCTTTTTGTCTAACAGAATGTGGTTAGGATGGTTCATGGAGATAGTGCTTCAGTATGGAAATGTGCCGTCCTAAGTGTCCTCCTAAAGGTGACATGGGCAACTCAGGAAGGAGTGGTGTCTGTGTAGAGTGTAAATGCAGTTAAGTGATCACCTACAGGGCCAAATGCCTTAGTGTGTGCTCTCATCTGCCAGTTCTTTCCTTCCCCTTTGATGGGGGAAACTCCACAGGTTCCAGCCGCAGCTGCACAGGTGACAGCTGGTTCCATTGGTGGGTCTTCTTCTGCTGAGACATAGGCTGGAAGAGTAAAGATCTCCTCCTTGCAAAGCTTTTCAAAACCTTACCACTGAAGGACAACGTCTGAGGCAACTAGTCAAGGGCTTTCTCTGTTCAGACTGGAGCTGTAGGAAGTGTTAGTGCAAGTGCACAGTGGGTTGCTGGGAGCCCTACCCATGGTGGAATTCCCATGGTGGGAATGACCACCATCTTCCTCAGGAATTCTAATCCATCATATAAAAATGAAAGGCCTTTGATTCAGACAAAGGTTAGGTGTGTTACTCATCATTCTAGACCTGGGGTTTGAATTAGGCTTGGCAAAAAACCTAATGCTCATGTGAGCATTTTTCAGCTCTGGGTGAGTGAAAGCTAGGTCCAGGGAACAACACCCTGCAAGTCCTTGGAAGAGATGATGAAATATCTCTTGGGGCAGACTCAGGTTGTCAATTAAAATTTAATGATAGCCTTTGGCAACATGAGAGCAAAGGTTGGGTCTAAAGCCTTTGTTCAGTCCTAGAAATAAATTAAAGCTTTCTGTGCATTGGGTCTAAAGCCTTTGTTCAGTCCTAGAAATAAATTAAAGCTTTATGTGCATTGGTCATCATTTAAAAGACAGCTTTTGCCAGTAAACACAATCACATCCTGTATTAGACTCTGGAATCACGAGTACAACTGTACAATGACAGAAAATTAAAAATTGGCTTCTACTGCAAGTTAAATATGGTAAATATGTATAGTGACTGAATAAACACAAGCAAGATGGTTGAACATAATTGGAAGTAGCTGATTACTTGCCTGTACTGGTTATTGTTCTGCGCAGGGGGTGGTGATGCTGGTGAGGTGAGAGCACCAGTGCAGGGTTCTTTTGGGATCTCAGTAAGAAAGGCCTGACAACAAATGACTTAATAAGATAACTACTTTAATAAGATGCAATAATAAGAGGAGCATAGATAGCAAGTAAATCTTAGGTCCCTTTAGATGCTGGTTACCCCACATTCATGCAGGATCGGACAGAGCCTGGATTGATTTTCTGCAGGTGCACTGCACAGGGCAGAGCAGATGCTGCCCGTGGAGAGATGCCCTCCCTTTCAGTCATTTGAGCTAACATGTAATTTCCCTACAAGAAAAAAAATCTGTTCCTAAAGGATGTTCTCATGAGAACGTCTTGCTGGACTTTCAGATAAAGGCAAGGACAGGCAGGTGGCACAATCCCGGTACTAAGTGGGAGCTGCTCGCAGACTCCTCTCTTACAGCGAGCTGCGTGAGTTTATCCTGCAGCCACAGGATTTGTGCAGCATGACACAAGCCTGGGAGCTACACTGGGTATGCAGCACCACACAGGCATGCGCCTGCTGGGGTTAAACTGTCCTGTGGATTGGCATCTCCTAAACATACAACAGTCTCGGTCAGGATCAATGTTCCACCCCTTGATCCACATACAACTTACCTTTCCCAAAGATATTATAAGTTACAGATGACATTAATAAAAGATGGGCTTCTCAAGCCTGGATTATGAGGTCCAACAGAGCAGACATGGCCTGCTCAGGATCGTGGACTCCTCGAGTACCACGTCCTCTGCAAGGCTCCCAATACAGGCACAGTATTACACCCCAGGCTGAGGATACATCTTACCACCCTTTGTTTAACATCAGCTGCACAGAGCTCCATAGCCTACCCATCTTACCCATCATTTCAGACAGAACAAGTGTGGAGAAAACCTGAAATAGGACTGCTTTCCCCCCCTCGAAAAAATAAAAAACAGCAGAAGATGTAAAGAGATGGTATGTCTTGGCAATAAGAGTGCCACTCCTGAGAGCATCCAGCACCAGAAGGCTTGTTGCTAGGCAAAAGCACAAAGGAGTGTGTAATAATGTTCCAAAGAGGAGTCTGTAGATTTGATTTTAAGAAAGCAGCTGAATTTCAGTAGAGACATTTACATATTTAGTTTGTAGAGCTGGTGTTTGATATTAATTTTGAAAGAAGTCTATAATTTGCTTTGCTGACTATTGTGTTTTAACTGTGGCACTATTCTAATGCCTCCCATTAAATTTTTTCCCACTGCAATTAACTTACGTAAAATCAGGTTTCCAGTTTTTTTCAAATTTTATGAAGAAATACGATTGAATATGATTACCGTGCCATGGCTTTTCACAGTGTGTTTGTTCATTGTCTTACACAGTTAAACATGTGTTATTAAAATGCAATAACAGTAACACCATAGAGTTGCGGTTACATTATGAAAACATTATCTTCATGGAATAATAGTACTTGAGGGACACAGTAAAGTACAGGTTTTCACAAAAGCATTTTGAGGTTATTTTACCAGCATGATCATGTCTTTCTAGGCACGTCATAAGACTTCTGCAATGCTTTTAAAGTGAATGCATAATAATAATTAAAAATCTTGAAAAGTAGCTCTTGCTTATACTTTAGTGACTTAAATTAAGCAATTTGGCTACTTTTTTGGAGTTGTTAATAGCTGGAAGATTTTAACTGTTGAGAGAGTTAATCAGTACACATATCTATGTATGTACCCAGTATTTACATGCATATACAGACAACATCTGTATGTGGCTGCCCATGTAAATCCAACTGGAACACAGACCTGTTAAGTAATTGGCTAGCAACAGATTTTTTTAGTTTTACTTTTCTCAGTGAAAGAGAGACATGGTAAAATCTTAAAGCTGGCCTTACCGGTTGGCCTTGCTGGAGCTAGAATTTCAAACCAGGGATTTTAACCCTCAGGCCAAGGGAAATATAAAAAAAATCCAAACATTTGCAGTTTAAATATGAGAACATTTTTAAAGATTTTGAGGGTTTTGTGTGTGTGTGTGTGTGTGCGCGCGTGTTCCAAGTCCATCCTAGTACAACAGGGTAGTAAAAAGAGGATACAAAATTTGTTCTCCACTTTATAGGAGATCTGAAATGTAGATGACATGCAGGCACATGCAGAACGTTCTACAGACACCAAGCAGTGGCTTATTTCCTTGATAATGGCTGGTTCCTTACTTGCTGTAGTACACCTTGATATCCCATGTAAATGGGCAGAAACAATGACATTTCATTAGGTAGAAAATTAACAGGAATAATTATGAAATCAATGTACAAACTTCTTTACATAAAAAATTAAGTAATTGAAGACAAAATTAACTGCATATAATAGCATGAGTCATATTAATTCAGATATCTCTAGGCAATTCTATAAAGATGGCTTCAGCATTTATATTGCTTATGATGTCTCAGCCAGTTCTGTCATGCAGCTAAGGAGGGAATAGATTATTCTGCAACAAAATGAAATTATTTGGATTAATGTTAATATCATTGCTTATTTATAAAAAAGTAGTCATCTGTGTCTGTGTAGATCTAGCTTGAAACTGATCTCAGCTGCTAGGCAAAACAGGGCCACAGGGAAGCTTATGACAAAAGGACTTATGAGCGAGTCCATGCCTTGCAAGCAGTTTTTGCCTGGGGACCGGGTATGTTGGGGTTGCTGCTTCTTTTTTCTGCTTTTTACAAACCTTTCTTGAGGATGATTAAAGACTTGATTAGTATCTCAGGCTGTGGTAGGGGAGAGGCTCTTTCCGCAACTCTCCCTCTGCCACCAACTCTCCTCCACATCCATTTCCTTCATCCACCATGTTATCCTTAGGGATGGGTAAAGTAGCCAGGCTGCCCCTTAAAGGGAATGTTGTGCCTCTTTGCAATAAGGTACCTTGGGTAACTGCCTCCACTTACAGATAAGGCTGCTCCTGTGTGTGTATTTATATGCAAATGCACATATGGGCTCTCTTATCTTTAGCATATTTATCCAAGTGTTGTCCACAGCTGTTTAACTTGAATAAAATTTTTTTGTGTCTCTTTACTCTTTTGTATGCTGCCTAAGTTTTGAACTACTGAACTGCTGAAAGAAACATTTGATATTTGATGGAGTTATATTTATGTGATGTGTTTGCTTGGCGTCTTCGTATTTCTGCTGATAAACGAGCTTGTCAGTATATAAGTAGCAATCTGCTACATTAAGCAGCTCTAACTCGTGAAAGATGATGCTAAGAAAGTGTAGTTGTTTTATGTTGCTATGTGACTGACTTCTGAGGTGGAATTTCGAACAATTATTCTATTCAAATAGACAAAGGCAGGATGGAAAATTTTCTTTTGATGTAGTCTTGGACTCTTAAAGGTATGATAAAAAATATTGGCATTAACAAAAGAAGGAACAACTTAAGGTCTTTATGGGTGGAAAGGCATGAAACAATTTACCATCTCCTAATGAAATAACTGTTCTAAAAGTGAAGCACTTATTTATTCTACAACTCTTTTAGAAAAGCCATTGCAAGGATACAGCCTAGCATCTCTGAAAGATTGTGGAGATTGTGTGTGGGGATCCCTGACTGCTGGAGAAATGCAAATGTTGTACATATCCTCAAAAAGGGCAAGAAGGACAATCCAGGGAATTACAGCATCACTTCTGCCTAGAAAAATCCCAGGGCAAGTCTTCTTGGAAGCCATTTCTGGGCATGTGAAGGAGAAGAAGGTGATTTGGAATGCCTGTTTACCAAGGGTAATACGTGCTTGACCAACTTGCTCACCTTCTGTGATGAAACGACTAGATCTGTGGATGACTGGAGAGCAAGAGGTGTTGTCTATCTTGACTTTAGCCAGGCTTTTCACACAGCCTCTCACAGCATCCTTGTAACCAAGTCAAGACTTTAAGAGTTATGGTCTGGATGTCTAGTTATGATCTAGTAACAGCCTAGACTGATAGGTAAGTGAAAGACTGACTGGACTGTTTGGCTCAAAGAACAGTTCATGGTCAACCTGGAGACAGGTTACAAGTGGAGTTCCTTAGAGATTTGTGCTGGCACCTGTCCAGTTTAGTATATCTGTCAATGGCCTGGAGGAGGAGGTGGTATGCACCTTCATCTAGTTTGCGGATGACACCAAACTAGGCAGTGCAGTTGATGTGCTTAAGGGCAGGGCCACCTTCAGAGGGACATACGCAGGCCAGAAGAAGGGGCCAGCAGGAACTTCAAGAATCCAACAAGGTCAAATACGAGGTATTTGCCTCTGGGCCGGACTAACCCTCTATAACAGTGCAGGCTGAGGACTGACTGGCTGGGTAGCAACCTGCTGAAAAAGAATTGGGTGTTCTCACAAACAGTAGGTTTAAAATGCGTCAGCATTACAGTGTGGTACCTATGAAGACAGGCAATGTGCTGGCCTCTATCAACCAGGCCATAGTCAATGGATCAAGGGAAATGATTTTTTTTTCTCTTTACTTTGTACCCGTTAGACCACATATGGAATTTTGCATGCAGTTTTGGGCATCTCAGATGTTGATACACTTGAATGAGTTTACTGGAGGGCCCCTAACAGGATCGAGGAGCTGTAGCACATGAACTATGAAGGGAGGCTGAAGGAACTGGACTTGTTCGGCCTGGAGGAGAGAAGGGAGCATTACAGAGGTCTTTCCTATGAGGTGGTTACCAGCAACAACTTCCCTTAGGGGCATGATAAGAAAATGAGAGGCCATGATCGTAAATGGAAGGTTCCAATTACATGTAAGGAAAACACTGGAATAAGGACCCAGCGGGGTTGTACAATCTCTGTCCTTGGAGATGTCTGGGTAATGCCCAGAGCAATCTCACTTGAACTCAGTGTTGACTTTGCTTTGAGCAGGAGGTTGGACTAGAGACCTCCTAATGTGCCTTTCAGCCCATGGGAGTCTCTGGTTCTACAGAGTAACGCAGCAGGTTCTCTGCTGGAGAAGACTCTTGGAGTTCCACTACAGCCCATGAAACTACAGGGTGTTATGTGACTTCCCCTTCTGTTCCTGCAATATGGACTTAGAGAATTGTCCTAATTTGGTATTACAGGATTACAGCATCCCTTTTCTGTGTCTGGGAAGGTATGTGATACCCATGAAAGAGTAAATTTGCAGCATAGCTCATAGGAAAAAGATATAATCCCAAGAAACTTCTCTGGTATGATGCAGCCTCACTGCACGGCTTGTAGGATAACTTCCAGGCCATGATGTAAGTTTACAACAGATTGCAAAAGACAGCATTACATACCAAAATAACCCCCAGCAGAAACCATCAGCAGAGATGCAAGCAATCTGGCAGCAATTGAGTTGACATGAAGTGAACGTGTGGGGTAGGCCAACCTTGAAGGTTGGAATAATACACAGAATATAATATGTGTTCATCTCTTCTGCAATTTGTAAGGAAAAGGAGAGAAGAAACTGTGGCCAAAGCTTCCAGAGCAGCAAGAGCAAATGAGGAAAGACCAGTATCTGCCACCCAACACAGTGTTAGTGGTATTGCCTTCTAGGGAACCAACCCTGCATAAGACTTGAATGCACTGGATGCATGTAAACAGCCTGAAGCTTTAACCACTTTGCAACGTGCAGTATCCCAAGTCACTGCTGCACCAGGTAGATGTAAGGCAGACTGCCTTACTTTTTGTGATGAGCAGTGTCTTTCACAAGAACAAGTTCATGCTCCATGTCATGTGATGTGTTTTTAGGCTTGTACTGTTTTCTTTTGCCTATGGGTTTATGAGCTGTGGTGCAGTAACATGCTACACAAGACAGGAGTGCAGCATCAGGGTTTTAGGCGATAGCTGGGAGGGCATAGATCAGTTGTGCAGAAGTGTTGGTACAGGCAGAGTTTTCAGACATCTGTTTACTTTAGCCACAATGCTTGTGACCTTGACTTCCACCTTTCCAACACATAATGACATTTTTTGTTCTTCTTTCCCATTATTAGGAGCTGGGCAAAAAAAAATCTAAACCATGCTGCTGTTGTATATTTGTACTATCGCTTGCATGTCTGAAACAATACTATTCCTTGTAATCTTTGCAATACATAACTGGTATATCAGGCTAAAACCACTTCTATAGTTGAACATACGACGTGCTATGACATACTGAGCTTATAATGATCTTATATAGGTGCAGACAAGTGTACTGTGGTTAAAAATGGCCTTTTCAAATCTGCTTTTATTGAAAGTACCTCCGCTGACTGCTAAGATTAACAACACACCCAACATTGCTGGGATACGAGGCTGTTCACAGGTGGCCCAGCTTGATGGATTTCATACACCACTTGAATATAAGCCATATGTCCAACATATTCATCTTTCTCACCATCCTTTGGGTTCACAGGTATGTTCTGTCAGAAGTCTGTATGCTCTGCAGCTGTAGCAGCAGGTTTGCAGCTGGGGTGAGTCGGCACACTCTGCTACTTAAGGATGTGGTCTTTTATTTGTATTTCAGGGTTTAGGAATCAGAGGTATTCGAGGAGACCAGCCCTGAAGTGTTTGGGGTTCTTTTTTTTAATTATTATTATTATCAGCTGAAAAGCTGAACATATATGTTTAAAGCATTTTTTTAGTCTTCTCCAGTGACTCACACTTTCAGTGAAACATGATCTGTAATTATGTTCTCCGTTGGTTTTTACAGTGTCTAAGCATTGCTATTACATTTGTCTAATGCTTGTACTGTTTCTTCTGCCTCTTTTTAATTTTTATTTTAAGCCTGTGACTAAGGGAAACAATTTAAAAACCCATTACAGTGTTGTCCTTGATGATATGTTCATCAGAGAACAGCTCATAATGCTCTCCTAGGACTGAAATTATTGGATATCTTCAAAGCTCAGCCGACAGAAAATAACCAAGCAAGGGAATTAGCCTGATGTATGAGATATAGAAGAAATTCCTTTCTGTGTTTGCCAAAACATAATAGAAAGGACCATTGTTGGTGTGAGGGAAGCATCCTCCGCTAAAGCCCTGGCCATTGGCCTGCATTGTGAAACATAGATTATCCACCACTGGAGGTCTTTTAAGAACAGGCTGGAACAACAAGTAACTTGGCAGGAGTATTACATGCTTTGACAAGCCTGCCTCAGAGCATCGGGTTGGACTAGATGACCTCTCTTAAAGTGCTTTTTTATCCCTGCTACTCCAATATAGTTGTCTTTTTTCCTTGCTTGACAGGCAATACAAATGTAAATGCCTGTGTGTAGCTAAGCAACGTCTCCAACTAGATCTAAAGTTTTGCCCCCCAAAGTCACTTTTTCCATTTTTGTCTCTGAGAAAATACAGAACTGGACATTGGCTCAGACCCCAGGGGAAAGCTGCAGAACCGATGAGGAGCATGCATCTCCTATAGGAATATGGAGGGGAAAAGAGCATGTGCTGTTCTCATGCAACCATGCTCTTAAGGCCCCCAAACCCCTGTTTCAAAGCTTAGGCTTGGAGATTAGTTGAACAGGTCAGTCAAGAGGCCTTAGTGTGCAGAATACACAAAGAGAAGACAAAGGTATCTAGCTAGGTTCCAGGTGGATGTTCCAAAATCTATTTAAATTTCTTTTGAATCTGCCATTTAAAAACTTTGAAAGAGTTGATCCAGAACAGCAAAATTAATCTGAATTCAGACTTCTAGGAAAACCTGGTGCAATTCTTCAAATCTGTCACATGCCTTCATAATCATCTTTTGAGTTTTCACTAAAGATGGAACGTATTTGGCTTTAAAAAAGTTGAGGAGAAACTTGCATTAAAATTTGCTCTAATTCAGTTTAAGGCCTTTTGGATTCTTAAAATTACATATCCAGCTAAAGTTAGGTGGGGCCTTATTTTACTTGGGAAATGCAAAATCTGAAGCGGTTGATGTGCTGTTACCGCAGTGGCTTGTTTAAATAAATTCTGACTGACTTGAATGAATCCTATTAAGTTATGATGCATCAGGATTTCTGATGCAAAAACTTTTTTTTTTCCTTTTCATTTTTGCCCTGTTAATTACAGCCCAAACAAGCATAGCTATTATCTAGAGCAAAATTAGGCATTGCTGGGTTCATGGTGCAATAACTTAGAGACAGTTAATATGGCTTTTTATCTGTTTCTTCTTATCTCATAGTGCAAATCCTCGCTCTGTAAGACACCTGAGGAGGACAGCCAGAATGGAGGGTCCCCTGCTCTCTGCCCAGCTGAATGAGGTCTCTCCAAGCAGACTGATCGGATCCAGTCCTTGGTTGGACAGGGTGGGAATATTCCAAAATCACTGCTCTCTTCTTCCCTTCTGAGGCAATTTAACCCCCAAAAGGCTTTCTCTTAAGCAATTTTCAGTTAGTAATATACAATAGGGGTTTTATCCAAAAGTGATTACATACTTTGATTATTTGAATCATTTGGAGTACTCTAGAAATGTCACAGCATTCAGTGAAAACTAATGACAGCTCTTCGTATCCTTAATGGGGTATCCCATTGTTGTTAAAAATGTATTCAGTGTAAAATAATGTAATAAAAATAGGTAGAAACTCTCTCTCTCTCTTAATCTAGTCTAAATGTAACAAAAAAAAAAATTCCTTGCTTAGTTTTTAATCAAGACAGCTTTGCTCTACTATCTTGTGCATAGTAATAGTCTTATTTTAATAATAAGGAATCCTTAAAATTAAATTTATCAGCAGTTAACTGGTTAGTGCCATAACTCTTGGCTTGATATTATTAGTTATGATGGTGACAAAAGACATCTTTCAGTTTTCAGCCCAAGAGTAACAGAACTGGGCAGTCACTGTCATTAAACTTTTATTTTTTACATGTTTGTATTTGGATATTCTTTTTCTAATATGTTTTTTAATAAGGTTTTTCAGGTCTATCTCAGAATCTGTATAGGTAGTACAGGTCCCAGAAAAGGCAATGGACCAGATTAACCACTGATGCCATTTCACACATACAGCAACCTCATCTAACTTGCACATATGTTATTCAGTTATTTTAAAACTTGCATTCAGAAAATATTGAGGGGAATATGCAGGTAGAGGAAGCACAGTTAACAGCAATTTCCTCAAACAATACTTGCCTTGCAGCTCAGCTGTAACATATGATAGGGATTGTTCTCTGATAATCTGATCCATTAACTCTTACCATTGGGTTGCCATGTGCAAGGAAGGATCTCTTTTTTATTGCAGAAAGAAGGTATGAAGAAAGTTAATATGAGTTATGAATAGAGCTGCACACCGATATAAGCCATAATGAAAATATACAACAAAATGGAGCACTGCTGAAAGCAGAAGGGTGTTGAAAGTGGTGCACTATGTACTTTATTTATGTTATTGGCATCATAAAGTGTTTTTGGATGGTGTGAATCCTTATCCAACTCTAGCAGAAAAGAACAGCTCTCTGCAGTCGCTCTCAAACTGCCTCTCTCTCTTTGGTAAGGTATGTCCTTTCTGACAGCAGAAATAATGCCCCAGTAAAAAGCTTGGCCAAAGGTTTTATTCCTCCACATGACTCTTCCCCTGCTGGTTTTCCTTATTTTTCTATATCTGAATCTGTTCTTTCCTGCTGTTGTGTTCATTAACTTCACCTCCAGAACGAGCAGCTGGAATCAGCCCACAGTTCCCTATAAAATGACAATACTTGGCAGCAAGGTTGCAAGACCCTGCTGCATCTTCCTGGTTCAAGGTAATGAATGGTAGCTCCTGGTTCATGGTAATTTTCCATAATAGTTAGGAACAGCCAACCAGCTAGTGATCTAGGGTCGGTGCATGCTTTAAACAGGCCAATTCCTGTGCACTGGTGTCGTAAGCCTAGATCAGTGAAGAATATACCCATTGCATGAGTGACAGAAATCTGTATAACATTTCCTCTCTGTTGGTTTGTGGTAAGAAACTTTGCAAATTATTTCACAAGTGCACAGATATGACAGCATTTGTTATCATGCTCGTTTTTATTATAGCCGTTAAGGTCTTGGGTGTCTCGAAATATATGTGCTTTAGCAAGGAAAATGCCTCCGCTGTTCTGCTGAAAACTTGCTCTGTGCAATATGTTTCCACCAGAGAAGATGCTTGAACCACCCAAGTGGAAAATGTAAAGAAAAAAACCTCTAACAAAATGAGAAGTCACCTTTGCAGAGTTTCAGCTGGTAGCCAGATGGTAATACCTGGGCAGAAGGGAATCCTGAGTCTGGCAGGGAGGGTTTGTCCCAGGGTAAGGGTAAAGTGATGTCTGCCTGTCTGCTGCCGGAGAGAGCAGTCCACGCTGCTACCCTGTGGAGTAGCCCGATCTGTGTGATACATGGAGGGATGATGTCTCTTGCACCAGATTTACTCACGAGGGTCATTTTTGTTGGGGAATTCTTTACAAACCTGGGCGCAGGAGGTTCTGCAACCAGAAGCCTGTTTCTATATGTTACTTTGCCAAATGGCTGCATTATGCAAGAATTGGTCAATCCCTGCATCTAAAACCAACTATGTATTTTAATGTCACAGTAATTAACTAAGCTAGGGGAGATGATCTGCTAAACTTTTCTCATAGCTAACATCTGAAATGTGTGTGATAAGACTTCCAGAGTCCAGTGTGTTACTTCCAATTAAAGATGTGTCTACTTCCAATTACTTATTCCAGTAAGTCCATGCTTTTTAGATTTCTCAATTAATTTTCATCACAGCACTCCATTGGCTTTTGGGGGTTATATTACATCTACTATAGATTAATTTTAGGCTGCTGTATTTGTTCTAACCAATTTTTGTAATGAAACTGCAACCTCATTTATTTTTATTTATGTTGTAATTAATGACAGCTACATATTAGATAGATACGTGGAAAAACACTGATCAAATGCCTAGGGTGATAAGTTGGGCAGATAAGATTGGTCTCCCCAAAACAAACTGCCTGCACAATCTGGAGCATGTCCTTGACATTTCAGTGGTTTAAGGAAGGTGACCCATGTGATTATCGTTAACTATTTCTGCTTCCATTAGGGGGGGTCAAAACCAGATAGAACAAGGAACTTCAAGAAAGAATGGGAAGGAATGAATTAACTTCTTGAACTTCCAAGTATATCTTTGGTCTTTTCTGTAGGAAAGCTTAGTTGTTAATTTCTTCAGATCAACTCACCTACCTCCAGCTGTCTTAAAATGCCTTCAGAAGAATGAGAATATTCATTCTAGCAACAATAGTACACTCCAAAACTATAAAATCTTTTAAGACTGGCTACTAATTATCCTCATCTCTGGAACAGAAGAAATTATAGAAGCCATTAAAGCAAAGAGGACAAGGAAATAAATGTGAATGTCTCATATCTTACAGTTTTCAAGAAGAAATTTAGTTTAAAAGATAAAACCTAAAGATTTCAGATAAACCTAACCAATCTAGCCACAGTGTAGATAATTCAGAGTTGATAAAAACAAGCCACAATGGAAAAGAAACTTGAAGCACCTATAAACCTTGCCAGGATGAAATTAAAGGAAGCTGATAAGAATGTGGCAGTAGCTGTCTCATAAAATGTGAGAAGATGGATAATGATCTAGATAAATACTACTGCAAATGTAATGATGTGATATTTGAAATCCACATCACAGCCACACCTGAAGCACAACATTCGATTCTGTTTGCAAAAGGATTTTCGAAATAAAAGCTACTGAGAAAAGTAGGTAAGAGATAAGCCAGACAAATGGTAGGCAGGAAGAATATGGGTAAGAGGGGATATAATGGATGTGCTTAGAGAACTGAAGAGAAATCTTGCACTTCCATGTGCTTTTATTGCAAGAGCAAGCATTTTAAATCAAAAAGCATAAAATCTGATGTATCAAAAAGGCAATACACAGTTTCAATGAGGAGCCACTTGTCTTGAGATGCTGCCTATTTTTTGGACAAATGTATTGAACACTAGAAAAGAGGTAAAAAAACCCACATCTAAAAATTGTTTCAGCTGGCATAAATGATTGTCATCCTCAGAAATCTATTTCTTAAATCTAGAGCAGGCCCCGGGGAACTGCAAATATATGAAAGGTTTTCTAGGCACCATATGGTGATTATGAAAGAATCTAACACAGGCCTATTTATGAGTCAGAAGAATGGAAAAGAGGAGGTCTAAATCTTGGAAAGCAGCATGTTCATGATTATGAAACCGAATGTGGTAGACAGGCTCAAGCCCTCTACACTCCAGCAACACTCGCTCTGTATCTATTTATAAGTCATTTTGCTAGAGGGGCATTAATCAAGTGAGAAAATACTCTTCTGCTCCAGCTTGGGAGTGAAGAAACTGTTATGACAAAAGAAAAGCAAATAGAGCTATTTTAAGTTCTTGCAAAAAGCATTAAATACAGCCATATACTTGCAAAAGATTGTTGCCTTTGCTGCTGTCCTCTGCTGTGAGAGTGGCAGCTGTAGCCTAGCCTCTCCCTGAGCAGGTAGCTTTGTGAAGCTTGCGTCCTATTGTTCTTTGATAAAACAAAGGCTGATATTGCACAACTACCTACAAAAATGCTGACAAAGCATTTCAGAGGATGTTGATAAAAGCAGTCTGAGTGCCTTTAGGACATCTGTGTTGCGCTAGAGGATTACTGTCTCTGTTATCTCCTCCTATCCCGTGTTAGAGAGACACTATGTTATTGTTTTGCTGGTACTGGCACTGTCCTTCTCCACAGCATTCCCAGTACCTCAGTTCCCTGTTGCTGCTCTTCCAGCCCTGGAAGTCCCCACAGTTGAATGTTACCATGTTTGGGAAGGATGTGTTTTATGTGCTGTAACTGTCCATACCCTTCTTAGCAGGACAGAACCTGCTGGGGCTTTTGTTTTACAATAACAATAAAAGTGCTGCAAAGCATCAGTTGTTTTCTCGTGACATTCCTCCAGTAAGCTCATACCTGCTACCCAGTTTGGCAAAACCCAGCTCCTCTGGGTGTTCCTTGTAGGAAAGAAAACTTTCAGGGATACTTCCAGGCTGGCTTTGCTTACTTTTTACCAGTAGCAAGTTTCAAAGAGGACACCAGGAAGAGGGGTCTTTCTGTAAGGCGATGTACAGCAGTGTACCTCCCCAGGCTGAGTGTGATGAGCAGAATAACTCAGCAAGCTCAGCCCAGCTGAGCTCAGCTCAGCCTATTTGTTTCAGGCTACTGATACCTATGTGATACCTATGAGTGCTGAGGGGAGGAAGGAAGAATACTCAGTCCTTTTCACTGTCTTCTAGCAAAAAAAGGTACATCATTGGGCACATTGGGAAAACTCATTTTCTTGCTGTGATACAGTCCTTGATGTTGTCTGCTTCATTAATTCCTTTACATCCTTGGTATAAACAATCTTAAGGACAACCAGATATATTTAAATAGGTCATGCTGGAAACTGACCTTTTATTTTTCCAATGTTTCTATTATTTAGTAATTAAACCAAATGGATATGTACCCAATAGCAGAATTTGGCACTGAATAGTTAATCCTGTTGTAAAAACTGTGAAATCAGCAGGGAGAGCTGACTTCAACCATCAGGGTTTCAGCACAGAGGATAAAGGTATATTGTTGCTCCCCTGTGGTTCAGATCAGGGATATCCAATCTACTGAACACAGATACAGTTTCAATTACTTATTGAAGTTGGACTCTATTGGTAAAATTAGAATAGCATTTTAGAAAATATAAATGCTTAAAAGAAAGAGCTTGAAGAACTCCATGCTGAGGTATTATTTTACTGCCTTATATAGAGCAATTCTGCCTCACGAAATGAAATAGTGAAAGATCCAACTGTAACTGGATATTAGGCAAAAGGGAGGAATGATGATTTTGCTTCAAAATAAAAAAAACAAAACAAAACTGTTTTTCATTTAATTTTTAGCAAATATTTTCTGAAAACCTCTGAAAAAAACTTTTAAAATCCATCTATACAACAGAAAATTTGTACAAAATATTTTATTCTTCAAGTTTGTTCAAACTTGTAATGAAATGCAATAAAGAATGCTCTGTGCCCTGTTGTCAAAAGCTGCCAAAAATTAATTATAGTGCCTCTATGATGCATGACCTGAAAGCCCCATGTTTTAACTACTTTTCCAGCTTATAAGATGATCTTTGGGTTTTTTGCACTATACCCTTGTTTACAGCACTATTTAAAAAATAATGATAATATTAAATAACACTATTTGAAAATGAAGACGATCCTTTATAAAGTGCAATTAAGTTACTGCAAAACCATTCACAAATAGGAATAGCAGAAGCATTAGTTATTCTGCTTACTATAAATGTCAAGCTATAAAGCCTCCTAAAGCACCTGTTAAAGAAAGAATGGAAGGCCAGACGAAAACTAGGCATCCTCATTCAAATCCACATTTGTTTCCCACAATTTTTTCCACCATTCAGCAAGATGCCAGGCTTTAACTTGTATCTCCTTTAGAAATTAGTGCTTTTGCCAGTTTAGGCTGTATATTCTAAATATCACTAAATGTTGTGAACTGGCTTAACTGGTTGGCCAAGAAGTGACTTCCCCAGTAGGAAAGAGTAGGATCAGCTTGGTGGAAGCTAGACTTCAGTGACTCTGTGCCTGGGCAAAGTGCTGAGCCACCTTCAGCTCCCAGTCTGTCATGGGACAGCACATTCATCCCCTAGAAATTATCACCCTGTTTACAGTTTATTACATATCAATGTAATGAAAATTGTAGATTAACCTTTTCAGTATGCACTGAAATACACTGGCCTCTCATTAATTTCCAGTGATGTGCTCACAATTTCCTGAACCTTGAAAACCTGCTGTTCGGGAATTTAATTGTGAGAGATACACACTACTTGTTTTCCCTGTCTAATTCAAATTTCCCTGTCTAATACAAATATGCTTTTCCCAGTTAAAAAGATGATTTTCAGGTAATGTCCATTGTTATAGCTGAGAACTGTGTTTATGGTACATTGTGAGCGGGTACTGTCCAAAAACATTATCCCTTCCTCACTTTGGTCTCCAGTAGCAACACAGATTTCTCCCTATCATCTATGGTGTTCTGACAGAAGCCCTGAAAGGTTATATATAGTTTTTAGACAAAAATCCTAAAAGTAAACCAATTTTTATAGTTATGGAAATAGCACAGATTTTGAAGCCTTTGAAGACGTGGCATCCTTTTCAGGAGGGTAATGAAAGAAATCGTCGAGTTTGTCTTAAATGCCTAAAGCCATTCTGGTGTTCAGGGACAGAAAATACTATGCGCATCATTTGAAATAATCAATGACTCAGCAGCTTGGTTTGCCTCTCCCAGGATGATGGGCTCACAAACCATTGATCTACCATCCAATATGCAATTATATGTCTCCCTCTTCCATTCTTTCCCTGGGGTTGCACTCATGATTAGTATGCATTGATTCTATACCAATGTGGAGAGGTGTGCATTTTCATACTTGAGGGGGATGCACATGATTTACTGAGTTTCGCAGAGCTTGGATGTTAGCCTTTAAAGGAAAGTATGTTTCATGGGCAATGGATGTGGAGGGTCAAAGTGAACAACTGAGGCTTTTCTTAATTCTACTTGATTCTCAAATAATGGAACATCATTAAAACCTCCAGTGAAAGGATGATAATGCTCACAGAATTTAGCTGACATCTGGAAAAGAAATCAGGGTGTTGGAAAAACCCTGTCTTTTAAACTGTTCTAATTTCCAAATTCACTGTTATTTGAATTAAACATTCTGTGCTAGTTTTTGACATTGATATTATCTTGGAGTTGGGAGGCTATTATTGGAATTCCACTCTCTAATACAGCCATTCAATTATTTTGGTGTTGTGTGCTACTTATGACCTTTTTAATATTCAGTGATTTGACTGACTGCCTATTCTTATTCTTTTTGCTATTTACAGCTTCACAGCCCCATGGGGAAGGAATAACCGCACTGACTATTAATGAAAATGTAGACTGCTGAAATGAGCAAAATGGTTTCTCAAACTGCTGCAGCGCAGTATATTCATGAAGCTTAGGAATAACAGCAGCCTTGTCACAATGGTAGTCCTCAGCTCTATTCCCACTGAAGTTTCTGAGTGTTTTGCCATTACATCATTAATTTGCAGAAAGCAGAAACAGCACTGAAGAGCTGTTCCAACAAAATTTCTAACAATATAATGTAAAATTGTAAAGAAAATGAGAAATTATGAATACAGGTGTTACTGAGCTTTTGCTCCTCAAGTTCATCACAGGGTTTTTTTAGAGCAACACAGAGTACAAATAATAAGAAATGAAGTCTTAAGATGTGAACCTAAGAAAGAACAAGAATCTCTGAAAAAAAAAAACCCAACAGGATCAGGAAGTTAAGATTAAGTTTATGTGCCTGGTCAGTGAAATTGAGATCAGAAAGATACACTTGGACTTTCAGTGCAATTTTTTTCTTATGTGAGAGCAGTATCAAATAGGAATGAAAACTGGCAGAGACCTTTTGGTCTCTCTCGCCCTCAGTGCCTGGCCCATGATAGCATGAAGATGACTCTAAGCATCTAGAGCTAAAGCAGCCCAGAGGCTGCTGAGGATGGTTCCTGCCCTTGGGGAAAAATGGTCTGCTCTGAACAGTTACAAGGACTCTGTGCTTGCAAAGTGCCAGGAGACACCTCACTCTGCTCCTGGGGGCTGGCTTGGGGAGCTAGGAGCTCTGTCCTGTTTTGAATAGTTGATTTTAGAAGAACCAAATGTTAGCAGAATTTTGAAGGTATGTTATTGGTAGTGTTGTGTACCCAGCTGAAATCCAGGTGATGGTTTTAAAGCAGAGAATTAATAGTATGTATAATAAGAAGCAATTATGAATTTCTGAAGTTAAAGTTTATGACGGAATTCTTTTACACCTGTCTGAATTAAATAGTGCAGATAATTGCACACTTGAAGCAGAAAAGGAATATGAGCTTAGAGTATAATAGGATCCAATTTTTTCTAGCTGCTGCATTACAGTGGCTTTGACAAGATGCACGGGGCAGCACTCCTGGGCTGGGGGCATGTTTTTCATTTGCTTGTTTTGCATGTGGCACAGGATAGAAGCTGTAACACTCATAGTTAACTTTTGAAGTCAATGTGCAAAGTAACCAAATAGTGGAGAAAATGTGTGCTTCAACTGAAGGGAGAGAATTACTTTGTACCATGAGCTACCTGCACCACATTTAGCCTCTAATTTTCCCATACGTGTGCTTGCATACTGTACTTTGTCAGGTATATGTTGGGCTAGAAAGTTAGTTTTGCTCAATTGCACGCTTTGTATCGTGGTAAAGGTAGTGTGGTAGCCCACAGAAGTAACCATGTAAAATCACAGGTTGGGATTAAAAGTATGGTCTCCCAATGCTTAATTGGGATGTGTTCTCTGTCATGAAGCAAATTACCCAAATTACAAATCCAGTGTGACACAGCACGAAGATGAAAGAGGAGAGGCACATGCTTTTGATTGACTTTGTAATACCGTACATAAAGATATGGGAAGTAGTGCCGAAAGAGGTTCTCTAAATTTGTACTGAGAAATTTGTAATCAGAAATAGCATGGTTTATATCCTTCTGTATTTCTAATCGTATTGTTGTCTGATCTAATCTAAAGCCTGAAGGCTTCTTGCTGAGTGAAAACTGCATGTGGAAATAGAATCTAGATAAGATGCCTGACATCTTAATATCAAAACATTTGAGTCCAGGATGAACATGGCAAGTTTTTATTTTAGAAAAAGAAACACTTTTCCTTCTGTGGGATTCTGTGAACAACATGATTCAAAATGTCCCAAACCATTGGACTGCAGAAAGTCCGACAGAGTCAGTTAGGTTTCAATAACATGGCCATGTCAAGGTGTAACTAACCGTGATGAATTCAGTATCTCACCAATATATATTTGATAGCCATTTCTTACTATCTTCATCTCACAAATGAGAAGCATAAAATACCTGCAAACACTATTCTCCAACAGCATTTTTGCATTTGCCTGGAGTTTATGGAGACAGCCGGCAATAATTGGTTCCAGCCATTTCTGCCACATCTCTTGGCTTTCTGGAAAACCTGCTTAAAATCTGCACCAAACTGAAAATGCATTGTTGCAGAGATTTTTAATTTAGAAATAATGTCTTTTAGATTTGCTTTACCCAAATTATTTAACATCACATCTCAGAGTATTCCAAACAACAAGAAAACTCATTGAGACCCCTTAATTGCACAGCCAAAGTGGAACCCTAATGCAGCACATTGCCCAGGCAAAATGTTTAGACTACATACCTCTCTGATTAGTCTTTAGTTTCAAGGCAAAAAGAAATGCATTTAGTAGCAGTTGTTTTGGGGTTGTCTTTGAGGATTGCTGGAAAGAGAAGAGTGATGACAGGTAGGTGAAACGTATAACCGGTAAGTGAAAGATAGCAGTGCATAAGCCTGGTTAGGGCCAAGCTACTCTATGAGGAAAGACAGATATCTATAAATAAAGTGCATAAGATGTAGAAGCTGATAAGGATAGAGGATAGTGTGAAAAGCGTGCTCTGTAAGCCAAACGAAAACATATGGCTTAAGCTTTCATTTTGTGTACTGCAATTATCACTGTAAAAGTTATCTGAATGTTTTCTTCCCATAGCAAGAACCAAAAATATCCCTTTTATCCCAGAATTAACAGAACAAAAAAAAAATACAGAATCTCCAGGAGTCCTTTTGCAGCTCAGTCCCCTGGGAGAGAAAGGGAGAGGGTAAGACACCCCTGACATTGAGCAGAGGAATCCTAGTTATGCCTGCTCTTTGCCAAGTCCAAATCTGTCTCTTGTGAGAATGTTGCTGGATTGGTAACGTTCAGCATCAAGGAATTTGCGTTCAGAGAGCCACTGGCTCCCAAATGGTGGTGGCTGTGGGCTGATTTCAGGGGGCAAAGGGAAATGCACAGCCTTTCTCTCCTCCACTAGCCTCCAATGCACCAGGGGGACCCTTTCTCTAAAGTTATTTGTGCTTCACATTTGTCCTAATCAAAGAAAAAGAACCTGTATCTTTATTAGCCAGTGGAAGAAATCCCCTTTCTCACATAGGTGCATGAATTCTCCAAACTGTTGGAGGGTGTTCATGTATCTTCTCACTGTGTGTTGGAATTTTTCTAAGCAATTTTGACTCCTCCACAATGAGATACCATAATACATGAATGAGGATGACTGCAGTGATTGCTAATGAAAACAGGTTAATGTACAGAGTATATTCCATCTGGTTTATAGCTCGTATAACATTGGGACCACTTGGTTAATAGACAAACCCAAAGAAGGTTTCCTACCTGTCCTAAGGCAACTCCAAAGCTTTGCATTCTCTGCAGCACCTAACAGACTCCAGAGCAAACATGGCTGGCATGGTCAACATTGGGCACCTTCATTTAATGGGATGGGCTACTGCAGTTCTTCTGTTGAAATGAAGAAATTGGGAGGTATTCTGTGACGTTATAGATTAATTTCTCAATGCAAGAAGTAACTGAGTAAATTCAGAGCAATGTTCTTTAAAGCATCTATAACTCAGCCTTGTGGCCTTCTGATGAGGGATATATTAAAGCAAATACTGTATTACAAAAACACTGACAGCATACCATCTCCACTGCTTTTGCATAACTGTGTTTTCACTTCACTAGTATGTTTTTTACAGTAAATAAGTGAGAAAGGGATCCTAAAACAGCTCAGATATTACTCTTGTATGCTGCTCTGCAGAGTGTTTGCTAGCAGTCTGCCTCCTGGCTTAGCCTTGTAGTGAGAGGTTTCTCATAGCTGTTAAATGGGATTAAACCCAAGCACAGAGCAAATTGCACAATTTTCTGACATTTCTTTCCATGTAAGCAACTGCTGGAAGGGACTGGCTTGGCAAGGATCTGTCCCAAATCCCACTGCCCTCCTGTTCCTCTGAGACCATGCAAGTGCTCAGAGTGCTTAGAGCAAGCTACTTTCCCTTTGGGATCTGGATTATTTGGCCTTCGCACAGTGTACAGTTCTTAATGCCCCACATCCTCAAGTGTTCCTGGGAGCCATGGACGCCAGTAAAGACCGGACTTCCATTTTAAGTGCCAGATGTCCACCCTCCAGTTGCTGAGGACCAGCCGCATCTAGATGTGGGTGAGGCACAGTCCCCTCTTTCTCAGGCCGTGTAATTTCTCCATTCGATCCCTAAACATCTCTTTCTGCTGGAATCCCCTGGTCACAGCGGAGGATCAGTACATGCTGCTTTTCTTTCTAGTGCCTTTTCAGGTTGCCAGGGAGACAGTTGTCTGTCTGCATTTTACAACCCAGGCGTTTGGGCCTGATTCCTCCAAGAAATAGTCGGGGGTGGGATTTTTTTCCTCTCAACCTTAACTAATTCCCCAGAATCACATCTCCCTGCCTGTGTTTCTCTCAGCATTTCGAAAGCCCTGCTCATGACAGGGGAACGGCCTGGGATGAAGAGTGTGGTGGCCCAGACAGGGGCTGCTCCTGGGAAGGAGAAGAACCGTTTGTCATGGACCTGTGTTTCTGCACCCACGCATCGAAAGATTTTCCTCAAGACTCAGTGACCTGGCACAAACCTTTCAATCATGCTTCCCTTTTGAAGGAGCTACAGGATAATGTGTGAAGACATGGTGTCACACAACACCACAAGATGGTGTTACATACATTTCCTCTGCCATAGGGTGGATAAAGAGTGAAAAACAGATGTGTAGCTGATATCTTTTTCCTTTGTGGCTCATCCTTGGCCACAACCAATTTCTCTGTCTTTTCACGGTCACAAGGAAATTGCGTCCTAGGACATTCTGTTCATCCCATCTTCCTTTCCTTTCCTGCATCCCCAAGCATATTAAAACTCTGGTCTGATAAGGCTTTTTCTGTGTTTTTTTCTCTCTGTGCAGGATGTAGCTACTGTTGTGGAAGGTGCTCTTGCTGGCCATAAACAACGCTGGAGAACATAGTGCTGCAGGCGGGTGAGTGACAGTGCTGGTCCGGGAGCATTCTTAAGCTGTCCGCAGCTTTACAAATACAGATAAAATAGCTCCCTAGTTTGGAGAGTGTACAGTCTAAGTAATATGAGATCCAGAAATATTCAGAAGACTGATATTCAGTGAGAAAAAAGGAGACACTTCCACAGAACGATGGAGAAAGGCAGAAAATACATATTACTAGACAAGGGTGGGTAGATATTTTCATGTGTAAGACCAAAGTGGGAGACGGTGAGAAGCTGAACCTAGGAAAAGATGACTACTGTTCTGTGATACTATGGGTTGTGAAGGCAAGGATGACAAGAGAGCATAGAGACTTGTTCAAACAGAGGGATAGATACAATACTGAAAGCATCACCGTTTTTGGAATACATTCTAGGCTAAGAACACATGTTGCTAGGAAACTTTTATATTAAAAGGTATTAATCTTTAAACCTTGGGAACATAGTAATAGCTTTTCCTCTGTGCTAGGGAAGTTCTTTTAATGTCAGTCCTGACATTACCTAGCAAAGTAATATGCAAGAGGGAGAAAAATACCTTAAATTGTCTTGGGCAAAGATTAAAATCTAACATTATTTTTAGATAGCTCACAGGGTTTAACTGAGATTTAGTCATTCTGGTCTGACTAATAAGAGACTGATAAAAAAAGATGACCATGTTTTGTTTGACAAGATGTTATATGGAATAAGAACTGAAATATGTCTGGAAAAAGGTTTAGTTAGCCCAACCCAGAAGATAGCTTCGGCTTATGGCAAGATTCAACAGACTGCCATGTGGAGAGGAGGACAGCTAACCAAATTCCTTTGGGTTATCGCATTCTCATCCACAGGCTTTCTGGCTTTCAGTTTTTTCATTTTATACAAGTCCTGTATACAAGTCTCGATAGCTCATATAAACTCCTTTAAAAATCCCCAAGCAGCAAATCTCTTGAGGCCGGTTTCTAATATTTTTGCTGATATTAAAGACCTGCTTCCTGAGCAGAGAAATCTTTAGAAAAGAGTGGAGCTATTTATGGGATTCTCTGCTCAAATGAGACATCCAAATCTGGTTCTAGTAGTTCCTAACCCTAATACTTTAAGATGGTACTACCTATTTTTCTCATGTGCTTTACCCTACATTTTGTTTGCTCTTTTTTCTTTGTTTCCCCTCTGTTTTTCCTTCCTTCCCTCCCTAGCTTGAGAGCAGCTGCTATCCTAACACTGCCTGAGTGATGTGATTATAACCCAGCATCCTGAGATGCCTGATGGTTGCAGTGGCAACTTCAGCACCTCCCTCTTACTGCTGCCACGCTCTCCATCACACCAATTCAATCACCTGGGGAGCTGCATGGTAAAACAAAGTTACTGCTTTTATTCCCCTAGTGTGCTCTCTCCCTCTATGCCCTGGGCATACTGAAGGTCTATCTGACTTGTTTGCCATGCTAAATTCAGCATTTAAAATATGTTATATAACATGTAATTGTCCCCTTAAAAAAAAAAAGGAGGAAAAAAAAAAAGCGCACTACTGATGAGTAGTTTTAACAGACTTTTATTATTAATATCACTATGTGACATGTCTCAGGGTATTGGGAGCTTTCCCGTATTATGTTCAGCCTCAATCTCTTCACATGTGGCAATGAGAACAGAGAGATCTCCCTTTCTGTCCGGCACCTCCAGAACACAGGAAATTGTTCTGGGGGAGCACCGCAATTCTGAACAATTCACTGAGAGGGGAAAACACCGTGTTAGGATTGATATTAAATATGTTGTTAAATGAACATAAAAGTAACATCCTTGGAGTTCTGTGCAATGAAGGTTTGTTGGGTTTTTTTCTGGGGGAAGGTGATAGCCTTTATAACATCAGCTGATACAGCTGGAAAAAGCAAACAACCTTTTGGACTCAACCTAATTATACCTTAAGTCCTGCCTAGTAAAACCAGAGTGGAAAAGGCAATCTGAACCTGTGGGACGCAAAAGTGCCTGCATACTTAATTATGGCAGGCTAAAGGGAGACCGCAATCGCCTTTGAAACCATTCCAACACACAGATGTTATGGTAACACCTTCTATCTTATGCCACTTGGTGGAGCTTAGTGATTTTGGCTATCACATACATTTTTTTGCAAACTTACTGTCTGATTACACAATCAGTTTTCAGTGTATCTTGGAAACAGACCAAATCCCTACTAAGGAAGTAAAACCAAAAGTGTACCATAAGTGCTAACAAACAAGATGCTGATTCCTAGCTGCTAATGTATTTGGTAATCATCCCTTCTCCTCTTGAAAGCAATAAAATACATGATGTTTTAATTTTTTAAAAGAAAAAGTTAAAATATGGGCTTAGGATCTTGGTATTTATGATATACAAGGTGAGAAATGGGTAGAATTATGCCATGTTTGGTTTATTTTTCAGATTTAAAATAATGTTTCAAATTTTAAATTTTATCTTCCCTTGCAGAATTTTGGGAATGTGTACATGTATCTGGGTGAAAGACCTCACATTTTTTTGAATGTGTGCTTTTCCTCAACAAGCATGCAAACAGTGAGCAGATATTGACAGTTAAATAGGGGAACGATTATATCACACACTGGTCCTGCACTCGTTTAAATCAATAGCTAGTCAGGTTAATAAAACCAGAATTGGGACTTTGGCTAATTATGTGCTCAGCCAAAACACTTGTGCTCAGAGCCTATCTGGAAATTCAGGATATTACACCAATTTGACTCTGTTATCATCTAAACTATCGGTTGTTAAATATAAATGAGTTGCTCTACAAATCTTACTGAGTCCTAATTTTGGATGTTTACCTAATACTTTCTTTATTCTAAATTATCAAATAAATAATATTGTCAGATGAATGCTATCTGGTGTTTTGGGGATACTGAATTTTGACATCTGAATCTGAACTTCAGACCTTGGCATTTGGCACTCAAAGTGAGACCAGTTGCTGTTATTTTTGTAGGTATGTTGTAACTAACAGGTCTTGATGATTCTTCCTAAATCCTTTCTAATGCAGGATGCCTACTCTCTAAGCAGAGTCATGAGAAATAAAGGTTTCATATGCAGTCTCTTTACTGTTTTCAGGGAAGAGAAGGAAAAAGAACAGAGGACTCAGCCTTGAAATCTGTTGTCTGCAGTCTTAGGTGTCTTCCTGTGTAGGTGGCTTAAGAGAGTCGATAATTTTTCTGTCTTCCTCTTAGGAACTGGAAGCAGTAACGGTGCAGTTTCTTTTCACTGTGGTATTGCCCAAATTCTTTTTTGTTGTGTTCGACTGAGAGATGAGAAAGAAATTTTTGACATAGCAACGTACCATACATATTTATCAAATACTAAAAACTGGTAGTATACCAATGTTCTTCTGGTGTGGCATTTTACAAGGGATGAGGGTAAGAGCAAAATTCTGCTAGGAGCTAAAAGCTCCTAAAAGCAATCTCAAGATGTCTGTAACTCTCTGTGACGCACAGGTACCAGTGGCTAGTGTTCAGCATCCGTCCAGTAGTACTGATTACAAGAAAAAAAGCAGTGCAAGTAATTTAGCCCAGAAAGACAATGCTGCTTAAATTGACTTTTCCAGATGTTTACAGGGTAGCTAGCAGAGAAAAAAAGCAAGATTATACCAAGCAACTACATATGATGACACTCACAGTGCACATGGCTACCTCTCTTGTATAGTCCACACTCCTTGTCCATGCATTGTTTCCATTGATGAACCTCTCTTATCCAGATTGTATTGCATATTTTCTAATGATCCCCTAACATTCCAGCAGACCAGTCAGGACTGAAAGGCCAGACGTCGGGTACCTCAGTCTCCTTAAGAATGTGGAAAGCTCCTTGTCCTTCTTGTGACTCCTTAAATGGGCTTGGAGCTTTGTGTGTTTGTGTGGTGACACCCCTCAGGAAGTCAATGGGGTATGCTACTTACTTCAAAGTACTTAAAAATGAAGTGCTAATATGCTAAATAGGAGACTTCTCATGAAGAGGGTGGAGGATGAAGGCTATTTGGAGCATAGGTGTTGACTCTTTAGGTGTTTTGTTTCCATCTGTCTGTGACACAGTCTCTATATTACTTACTTATGTGGTTTATCTTTGAGTATATTGTTTTTAGTTCAAGTTAATGCTATAGTAGATGTACTTTTGACTTTTGACTGTTGATCATAGTGGCGTGTTCAGAGTCACTGGAACCAGTCAGACAAATGGACGCGTTCCTCATACCACAGTGCTGGTTCTTGCTCTTGTTTGTAAAATGAACATAGTCACTTGAATGCTCACTGCATGAAGGGAGGTTTATTGCGCTAAGGTTATATGCTCTCATCGCTTCTTCAATTCATAAGAAAAAAACAGCATCAAAGAGCTAAGTACAACAAGCAGCATTACACAGAGACAAGATCAGCAGATGTTCTTATTAAACTTAGAAGAACTTATGCCTCATCTTTTATGTTAGGAGGAATAATGGCATTGTCATTATGTCTTAAATCTGACTATTTTGCAACACAATGTGTTAGGTGGGCTCTTTGGTGAAATACAACTTCATGTTAAAAAAAAAAGTAAAGGCTATTCACTTGCTCAACATAAACATTAACATTTTGTAAAGTCCTAACTGTGCTATGAAGTGCCACATTTGACTCATTGATTTGGTCTATTTTGCTCTGTTCCTTATTTGCTCTAATCCTTACTTTGCTCTATCCATCTATTTTATTTTCATTATAAAGGCACTGAAGGGATCGTAGCAGAAAATGGCATGAGAAGAGGGAGAGAGATTTTAAAAAATACCAGTGTGCTGTTTGAACACTTAAAATCCTCGTGACCACAGAGAAGCATTGGGAAATTAATTGCATAGTTCATTTGAGTTTGTTGCAGGTTCAAAGCCATAATTTCCTGGCAAATAAAAGTAGATAAATTATTAAATACAAACTTTTGATTTACACAGCAACTCTAAAACAACTATTAATCATTGGTCAGATTTGGGGCGGGAAAGGTGACAGCCTGCCTGTCTAAAAACTAAACCTCACCTTCTTGAATTGGCGTGGAGAGATGATGCTCTATGTAACTCATATAGAAATGCAAAATAACTGTGTGCTGTCACTTTGCTGACTCAGCTGCCCTTCAGGGAGGCCAAAACACAGCTCCCTGGGGCAGAGCTGTTTCTTGGGCAGAGGCGCAGGGAACACACCTCAATAAATCCATAAAGCAATGAAGAAACTGTCCATTAACTTCTCTGCAGCACCATTAAGTTTGTTTATTTTGAGGAACCTGAGAGGTGATGTTATGGCATATTGTGATGGGCTGCATAAGCTACTACTAAAATCTGTAGGAATAAAAAACACCAAACATTTTTTGAGTTTAAGGTTGTCATGCATGTTAGAACGATATATTGTACCAGTGTCATACTTGAGGGCAAACAAAGATAAATGGAGTTTATCCCCTCCTGCGGTGGGTGATGGACATCTTCCCCACCGCTTGCTGCCTGGCTCGCTGTACCTGCTAGGTGAGTTTGCCAACAGCATCCGTCATTTTGACATACAAAGAGTCTGTTTTAAGCATTTGTGATAAGTTTGTATTAACTCGATGACTTGAACTATTTTATCTGTAAACAAATAGTTAGAACAGAATACAGATGACCTAATTGAGAATATATTGTGAAACTGGGTTTTTAAATTATTATTATTGTTCTTTTAAAGAAAACACAATTTTTACATAACACTGCATTGGGGCCGGTAGCACATGGGCAGTGGTAAGAGCACACCCTCAGTGCAACTGAAAGTAGCTCTCAATAGGTATTTGACCTGTTTTTAATCAAGTTATAAATTATATAAAAAACAAGTTAATAGAAAACTGGAGGCCAACATAAATGTTTCCACAGTCCCCTGCAAACATTTATTTTAAACAAATAAAAAATTTATCAGTATCTGAGAACCTGAAAGTCAAGCTGTTAACACGGAGGACTGGACTTAACTTCCTCACTCAAAACTAACAAATACAGAAAGAAAATAATGGCTGTTATTAGGAGAAAATGGTTATTTTCCTCCCTCCCTTTTAAAAATAACACTAGCTATTAACTTGGACAAGCTGTCCTGCTCTGTGTTAGTTAGTGGCTGACTGTTCCTGACATCAGTCAGCAGAGCGGTGAGGGGAGTCACAGACAGAATGGTGTTAATCTGCTTGTCAAGTGGAAATATCCATCTGGGCTCCGGGGGCGATGTGTGGCTCATTCAGCTTCTTGCATGGAGAGAAAATTTCATCCACGGGGATGAGCAGTTTGGCTTTCATACGTACAAAGAACAGTTCTCCAAGACAAAGGCTTGATTAAGGTCTCTATATCTGAGGTAGCACCTTCACTACCTTTTCGATGAAACGTGCTATAATTTACAATGCCACTTGCACACCAGTGTGCTCTCGGTGGTGAATCTACTTCAGGCTTGTTCTGGTGATGCTCTAACAATCTGGAAAACTGTAACCGTTTATCTTTTTCTATGCCTTTTGGAAACAAAGCATACCCTTTTCTATCTGTCTGTCTGTCTACTGGCTCACACAGAGCTGACATCAGGACAGCAGAAGAATCAATAACGTGTTTCTGTCTGGGTAAATTGAGGCAGTTAGAAGAAACTCAATAAAATAACTTATGGAAATGTAACTCGTGGGACTCTGTTCACATCAGCTGAGGAGTCTTTGGCTAGATGGTAGAAATGAAGAGTGTGTCAGTCTTTACCTTTAGGTTTCCTTAAAGTCCACCCTGTGTAGTTGTCAAGCTCTCCTTGCCAAGCAGGGGTGTGCACTGGAATGGCAGGCAGGCTGTCGGACTGCTCAGACAGAGAGCATTAGAGAACTGAGCGCTGAATGTCTCTGCAGCTGCCGTGTCCATTGTGGTTACTGACACCTGGGAAGGCCTGGATAGGCAGCTCCTGAAGGCTAAAGAATGATTCTCTATCTGCTAGGGAGCATCATTCTGCTGGGAAGGGCCATCGTTAGCTGCCGTGAAGCACTGGATCAGACGATGCACCAGTTCCAGAGCTGCTTATGCTCTAACACGTCACTCTGTATGCGTAATACAGCCAGAGTGCTGTGCCGATCCCTGATCCTCTTGATGCTGCACATGGCCAAGTGTTGCCAGACTGCTGTCCAAGGGTACGCACTTGAGGCTGTTGAGCAAATGTATAGCAGCACGGAAAATGTCAAACAGTAGGAGTGTGAAGCAGCTTTTTCTTTCTGTTTAAGTACTATTAAAAATCATCCACATAAAGAGATTCAGAGCACTTGATAGTGGATCATGATTAAGTTTGTGACATGCAAATTATGTTAATTTTTCAGTAGCCAAATGGACAGGGGAAGAGCGCTAGGCACCATCTCGACATAGGACAGCACAACAAACACCAGAGGAAACTCAGCCGTGAGAAAGCTGTTGTGAGGACAGGTTTCGCTTCGCTTGCCCAGCACTGAGGACTGGTGAGGAGTCGCTGGTGCAGCTCAGCAGTGTCCATGTGTGTTCCTGTGTCTGGTTTGTGATGCTGTCCTTCCCTGTGAATGTGTAGATACTTGCCTTCCTCCAAGAAGGCCTGGCAGTGAAAGGCAAATGGAGGAACAAGTGTTATTTTTTTCCTCATATTTTTCTTGTTTGTGGATTTTGGGTATTTGGTTGGCTCTAGAATATTCCCCATTTTCTTCTGTCCGCCTGCTGAGTGAAATGTTGCCTGCTACTTTTAGTCATCTCATGAGCCTGAATCTTGTCCTTTTTCCTACATGGTGGTGGGAACTTCTCTAGCTGTGAAGAGAGTTCTAGGTCAAGTTTAGGTAATAACTAGGAGAAGGTGTCAGAGCTCTTAACCTTCCCTGCTTTTCTCTTGGTAACTTCATACTGCTTTCTGTTTATTAAACCTGTCTGTGGAGTAAGAAGAGCCCGGCATACAGAACTAATGGTAGGTAATTCTGTATTTCTATACATCATGCAAACCTGTGTTTTATGCCACAATTGCAAGTCCTAGAAATATCATATATATTTGAACACTTTGAAAAACAAACCACTGAAAGATTGAATGTATCCGTAACGTTGAATTATTAGTCATCAACCATGTTTTTTAAAATTAAAACACCAGAGATTCTATTTAAAATAGCCACCTGTTTTCTTACTTTCAAAGTTTTTTTTTAATCATCCTTAACTAAAAATGAATTAATTACAAGAAAAACTAATTATGGTTGCCTGGCAGTCAACTTCCTTTCCTTCAGAAATCTTGGGGAGTAATTACTTGGTAAACCTTCTCATATTTTTTTTTATTTAGTTAAATTTTAATTACTAAAACATATGGCATGTTTGTATGAACCTAATACTTAAAAAGCAAGCTTGACAGTAGTGGAGACCAGAGTGCTTTCATGAATTTACAGAGCAGAAGGTCACAGCTGTTGATGGGTGCAGTCCTTAGCAAAGCAAGAGTCCCATGTCTCCAACCTAACCTAAGGGGAAGCACAACTTGGTCTTCAGATTGAAGTTTCCCTCAGCCTAGCCTAATGCCAAGTGTCAGTCATAATAAACCATGAGGTCAATATTCACAGAATGATTCACAAACTGCTAGGAATGAAGAGAAAAACCCCCAAACAAAGAAAAACCCAGATACAAGTGGCAGACAGTGTGTTCAAACCCACAGCGCTGAAATGCGGGGTGCTGTATTGTGTTATCAAACGCTATGCGTGAGTTATTCCCGATTCACGTCTTACGTTTGAAGGATTCTGAAAGATGACGAAGAGGAAGAATACTTGATTTCTTCTAAGTAACCTTCCTTTTAACGACACCCAGGAATAACCGGCTGTTTGGCGCAGCCACCTCCCCGCCGGACGCGAATCGGGAGAGCAGAGGGAGCCGCGGGCCCTGGCCGGGACCCGCACCCCACGCCCGTCGACCCCTCAGGACGCTGCTCCAGAGCCCCTCCCGGCCCCCGCCCGCGCCGCGGGGCCAGGCGGCGGCGGGGCCCGGGGTCCCTCCCATTGTCTCCGGCGGCGGCGGGGCGGGCCGGGCCGGAGGGGGGCCGCCCTCCGCCGCCTCATTGGCGGCCGCCGAGCGCCGGTGCCTTAAATGGGGCGCTCGCGGGGGAGCGCTTCCCATTGACAAAAGCGCCGCGGCGGCGGGGCCGGGGCGGAGGAGCGGGGCCGGGGTGGGCGGGGGGCGGCGGCGGCGGCGGCCATCGCCTATCGCCCATGGGGCCACGGCGGAGGCTGCCGCAGGGCTGGCCGCGGGCAGGGGTGCACCGCGCGCCCTGAGCCGCCGGGAGCGGAGCGGGGAGGCCGGCACTGCGGGCAGGGGCGTGCTGCAGCGCGCAGGGGCGGGCCGCGGAGCTCCGCTGCCGGCAGCCGGCTCCCTCGGCACCCTCTCCGCGGCGCGCACACACAGACAGGCGCACGCACGGCGGTGCCCGCCCCTTCTCCCCGCCGCCCTTCTCATCCCCGTCCATGGCGCTGAGGACGGCAGGCCCCCGCTCCGCACGTAAGTAAGCGGTTCTGCCGCGCCTTTGTGCGCGGCCCTGCCCGCCCCCGCTGCAGGTGAGGCGGCCGAGCCCGGGGCTGCCCGGGCGGGGAGGGAGGGGGGCGGGCAGGGCGGCCGCGGTGGCTGCGGCTCGGCCCGGGGAGCCCGGCTCGCCGCAGCCCTCCCGCTTTGAAGCCCCGATGTGGCTCTGCCCGGGGTCACGCCGCGCTGGGGCGGGCCCCGGGGCTGGGGGGAGCGGTGTCCGGCGGCTGGGGCTGAGCCCGAGCCGCGGCCGCCGGTGCGTCAGGGCGCTGCGCTCTGCCTTGCCTCTCGCAGGTGGCGGTGTGGCGGCTCGGCGCGGGCATGGACCACGGTGACTTCCCCAGCCTGGGGGCGGCGGCGGCAGGCGCTGAAACCTCAGACCTAATGGAAACTGGGGGCGATGCCAGATCGGCACCTCGGCGGGGAGGGAGAGGAGGAGGAGGAGGCGGCGGCGGCCGTGGCGGGTTTCCAGTGACTGCCGAGCCCAGCGCTCCCCCGGCTGCGGAGACGAGCATGAATATTGATGGACCCGCCGGTGGCAGGAGGAGCGGGGCGGCCGCGGACGCTGCTGCAATGCCGGGAGCCCCGGCCCCGCCGCTCCGCGCCCCTTGCTCCAGGGATGCCAAAATGGTCCATCAGCGGTTCCTGCGGAGGAGCGTGGTGGACTCGGACCAGGAGGAACCTGCTTTCGATCTTCCCGAGTCAGAGCATCAGAGGAAAATTATCCTGCTCCCTAAAACCAGGAGGATAATTGCAGAGAGGGCAAAGGCAGGACACGGGACCGTGGAGAAGGTGTGCCTGGAGGCTGAGCCTGCTGGGGGGCTGAAGGCAGTGCCAGCCCCTGGCAGTGCCGTGGGGGCTGAAGAGCAGAAGGAGGCTGGCAAAGATGTGGAGAGGAAAGAGGCATTGGATGCTTCCAAAGATCAGAGCAAGGCTAAGAAAGAGGAGCCTGAGGAGGAGGCCGATATGAAAGCGGTTGCCACCTCGCTTGATGGCAGGTTCCTAAAGTTTGATATTGAACTGGGGAGGGGATCCTTCAAAACGGTCTATAAGGGTCTGGACACAGAGACGTGGGTGGAAGTTGCGTGGTGTGAACTTCAGGTAAGCCGAGCTGATCCTCCTGTGTTTTTTTTCTGCTTTGTAAGCCTAGGAGCTAAGGGCAACATGCCGGTGTCATCTACAGCTCAGCTTTGAGCAGCCTTTGTAGTCACCATTGCTTAGTATCCAGTGTCTAACTATAGCCCAATATTCTCATTGGCTCTGAATATACCACCTTATGTATACTCCTCCCAGGCTTAACCCTTTCAGCCCCGGGGTCTGACTACTGACACTAACGATGGTAACATAGGACCTGTCACATTGCATAAAAGAGTCACGAGTCGCTCTCTCCAAATGCGCAAAGCATGCTGAAAAGAGCTAAACGGAGCTCCTCTCTTCCCCCCCTGCCCCCAGCTGCTTCAGAAAGCAGCAGCTCAATTTAGCAGGAGCAGAGCAGCAGGTGTCTATTAAAAAGACGCTGAACATAAATGAAGTTGGAGAGCATTTGCAGGAGTGAACTTTCCCTTTTCTACAAATATAACTGCATTATGCTTTCATAAAGATGGAAGATCTGCTGCTCCCTTCCTTGCCCTTTCCCCTGCTCTGCAATTGTGACTGTTGCTAGCTGCTTGTGAACCAAACATCTGAAAGCACCTGAGTACTTGCCTTTTTTTAGGCATTGTGATCTAGTGCTTCAGTTAAGTCAAAGGACCTGTCTATCCAAACACCTTTTCAAAGGAAGATTTTTAAATAAAAGATCTGATTTGGGTTCTAGATCTCTAGAGTGAAATCATCCCGTAGTATCTAAAGAGAGTGAAGGTTTAGATACTGTCTTTTGCTGGTTTGGGACATAGCTGTTACCCTTTTCTTAGTGATTTTTATATTCTCACTTCTGTAAAAATGACAGTAGTACATGCTTAATTTTTTCTTTGTGAAGCTTTTAGTCTCTGCTACTTGCTTCATTTCTGTTAGCCTCCACTTGAATGAGACCTATCTAAAAGAAAAAAAGCTGAGATAGTATTTTTTTTCCCCTTGAGCTATTACTTAGTCTGAGTTACTTTGCCATTTTGGTGGGAACTAGAAAATGTAACAGTTATAATTTGGGGTCCTTAAACTGCCACTGGTTGACTGAGCTTTATGGCCTGTGAGAGTATTTGAGAATAGCATGTAACTAATGTGATGCAATAAGCCTGAGCTCTTGATTGTTTGTTTATTTTTTAATGTTGGCCCCATCTGTTTGTAAATCACTTCTGGCTTCCTGGGATAGGTGGGGATCGATGTACAGCCACATCTTTATTCCCTAATGATTTCATTACAGAATATAATCATAATTCACTGCAGCACTACTTACTTAATAACAAGTATGGGGAGCACTTCTCAGTCTTCATTATCATGTTGTCCCATGGCTTTTATTAGACAGAAATGCAAAATATAGAGCCACAGCAGTTGGGCAAGCGAAGCCTTCCTAAGCAGAAGACCCAAAGGGCTGGTGGTGAGGGGTTTAAGCCCTCTTTCCCCCCAGCCTGGAGGGAGCCCTGGAGGGGTCTTAGGGAAAGGGGGAGAGGCTGGGGGATTGCAAAGGGCATTTACAGGGGAACTGAGTGAGGCTGGTGCTGCTGGGAGGAGAGCCTTGCCAGGCAGGCCTGGTCTTTGGCTTCAGCTTGAAACTGAATCCTGAGCGTGTAAGGCTTTTACTTCGGTAGCCTGAAATTCATTTAGGATGATAATTGGGATGCTGTTGGAGGGAAGGCTTGTCTGTAGGAAGCTGTTGGTCTGACCAGTGCAGGCCTGCTCTGTCACTGCAGAGTGATTGCACGGATCAGGAATTCATCTTGTTGCCAGATTTTTTAGTATGCTTTAGCAAGGGAACTGAAATAGATGTATTTTCAACATACTTTCTGTAACAGAATAGCTTTAGCTACAAAAGACTGCCAAATGTATTGGAGAGCACAGTGTATTGAAATTCCAGTGTTTGGGTCGTTTACACTTAGAGACTGTGAAGGGAAAATTGCAGTATGAAGCTTACCTGGTGACTGGCTTTCTTATTCCTAGTTATGCTTATTCCGGAATTCTTGAACAGACTGCATGTGAAGAGGTCATCTGTAATAGTTCCCTAATTCCCACTAGTTTCCATTATATCTGCTTCAGCTTAAATCAGATCTCAGTACTAGATATTTTCAATTTAATACAGAATTTGTTTTAGGCCTCTAACTGTAGAAAGAAAGCTCTTTTTACTATTCCACTGCTTTAGAGAAATCGATAGAAGTAGGTGAGGGCTGCTGATGCTCCTTAAACATTGCTCTCTGCCCTGCACATTGAAGGTGATGCCAGAGGCCAAGTAATGTGAGATGGTATGTGAATTTTGAAAGCCAGTATTTAGTCTGGATTGAGAAAGTCAAATTGAATGACAAAAGTCTTTAATCACCATGGGATTAAAGCCTGTCCTTCTAGGATGAGTTGCATGAAGGAAGCAATCAGGCCGTGTGAATAGCTGTGTGTTGTCTTGGGCTTTTGGACTTGTAGAGTACTCTTAATTCAGCTGGGGGGTTTTATTGGGAAAACATTAAGAGGGTGCTGTCAAGTAATCACTTTATTCAAGGCATTTGGAAAATTTTTCTGTAAGCTGTGCCAGTTAGATATGCCCCCGTTTGTCTCTTTCTCTGTGGAAATTTTAAGTTCAGATGTACATAGTAGAAGACTGAGTAGAAGCCATCATCACCAATCTGTTGAAGACAAAATGCAGTCTCATACCATCAAAACCCATCTCAGAGCCTTTTTGTGGAAAAATTGCAACAAATTGTACTTTGTCTTTCTCCTGGAGATGCACTTGTGCTTGTTACTTTTAGAGCTGGAGAGTTAAAAACTAGCAGTGTTGAGGTTCCATGCAGGCATTAATCCTCGTGTCTTTGCTCAGCATTTTTTTCAGCCCACTTGTACTGTTGCCTGTGTGTCTGTCTCTTTTTTTGTCTGTCTGTACAAAGACCTTGCGAGCCATTCTTGTTCAGTGGTTTTATTTCATTGAAAAGATGGCTTTAGGGTTCAGAACCGAAATCATGGTTTGGATTAGGGTAGGATCCAAATGCTAACGAAACTAGATCTGGGGTTTAGACCTGTCTGAAGATGTGAAAGCTGTAGTCAAATTCTAGCTAGAAAATAAGGTTATTGTTCCTTCCTGAAACTGAAGTATTGGTGCAGGATTAGTGTCCCCTTGCAGTTTGGAAGGGTTTGCATTCTAGGGTTTTCAACAGCTATAATTAATCTTAATTGGTGGCATACAATTGCTGTGTGGTGAGGCTTCAACATAACAGTATTTCAGTGTTGCACTCCTAAGTAAAATGTTAGGTCATGAATAAGGAATACAGGCTTTTGCCAATCTACTGCTGGCAAGCCAAATACTCTTTAGTTAGATGAATGGTTTCAAAATTCCCATCCTGTTTCCCTTTGGGAACATGCAGGGGAACAGCAGAAGAGTCAAACCTGGTACTATCTCAAATGCAAAGGCCTCATTGTACTTTATGGTTCTTGATTGGACTGTGAATACTGAGCTTCTGTTTGATTGTATTTAATTTTGGTTTTCTTTGAAAATGTGGAAAGGATGAACTGCCTCATTCTGCTGTTGCTGTACCTGTGGTAGGGAGGTGAGGAATGCCTGTTGGTGAACACTGCAGGGAAGTCAGGCTTTTTCCACTGGTTGCCCAAGACTTGTTCTCCACTCTCCATACCAGTACTTAGATGGATGCTGGTTTCTTCAGGACACTTGGCCTCCAGGTGCCCCATGTGAGAATGTGTGGGAGTCCTTGATGCTCCTTGGGACAGAAGTCAGTTCAGGTATTGGATGTTAGAGGTATTTGCAGAGCTATGTAAGAGTGAAGGATGGGCAGAGGTTAATTCTCCTTTGCTGCCCATATAGCTGAAATTAGAAATCAAGGGTATTAAATAGCTCTGATGGCATTTTCCAAATGACCACCAAACCAAGGGATCTGTAACAGTAAAACAACCACAAATAGACATGCTGCTCTCAGGTGGCAATTTCTTGCCCCCTGCACCTTTTCTGCCAAGCTTCTGGTAGTATAGTTCTGTAGGGAGAAACTTAGTTATCTTTACAAGATAAGTGGTTTACTTCATAGTTTTACAGCACTCCTTCCTTTTTATGTCATTGCCAGTCTTTTCAAACTGCCTGAACCAAAGAAAAAAACGTGAAAGTACATTGTATGTCTTAAGTCACTCAGAATTCAGGAGTTTCAAATTTTTGGAGGGCACAGATCTTAACTGAAACTTAAGTTCCAAATGTGGATGTGTTTCTGAACACTTCTTTCATTTGATTCATATGCAGTATTAATATGGGAACAGATAATGTATTTTCTTGATCTCGGTTTTTATTCCTTAAATGAGAAGATCATCCAGATTGGCTGATAGCTGGCTGATTTTTAATATGGCATGAATATTCCAGAAGTACAGGATGAGATTAGACTTTGTTTTAATGCAAGGTGAATAAAAGGGCATTTAAAATCATTAATGCAAGACCTATGTGAACTTGCTAATTTTTGTTTCTAAGGCTGATAATCTTTCCTTGAAGTGAAATTTCTAGCTTGAGTGGAGAAAGGGAGGAAAAGCATGCAGTTTATTTCTAAGTGTGTTACCTTATGTATGAGAGAAGGCTATGATGCCTATGTAACTATTTTTTTAAATTTTTAAGTGGTGTTTTTTGTCCTATGTCTGCTTAGAAGATCTGTGATAGTTGTTTAAAGCAATACCAAAGGTCCATGGCTCAGATGTTTTTGCATAAGTGGATACGTTTGCATGGTTAAAAGTGGGAGCCTGTAAAGTGGACAATGTTAAAGCAAGTTCACTTTGTTCTAGCTGGCGAGTCACTTCTGGCAAAAATAAATTATGTGGAGTTAAATTATGTGGAAGGAGGAGGATGTCCTATGCACCTGTATCAAGAATCTGGGGGATTTCTTTCTGAAAAAGGCTACATCTTCAGGATTTTCACGGGTGTGGTAGTTTGGCTTTTGTAGTGTCCTTGTTGGCTGTCAGCGTTCATCTGATGTTGAAATAGTAGTTGGTTACTATCCATGCTGTTCATTCATTGGCTGGGTAAACTTTGTAGCGTAAATTAACAGAATGATTTAGAAAATCTGTTTGGGAGAGGAAAGGAGGGAGACTGCCTGAAAACTTGAATCTGATATTGCTGTGTGCTCATATTAAATTAACTCTGAGACTAATTTTGTCTGGTTTGAGTTAATTCTTGAGGTAGTGACTTCTGTTTAAATTTAAACAATTGGTTTAGCTCTGCTTTACAGTGTTGATATGAAAACACATGCCTGTATCACTGGTGTTTTAGTATAGCTGTTGCTGTGACATGGAGAAGCAGGATAGGGATATGGTAGTAAACTATTAATAGACTGCTTCTCAAATTCACTAAATGAAATAGAGCTGGGTCAGACTTCATATTCTGCCTTTGAATCAAGTAAGACTCCTTTCTTTTTTACATTTTGCCTAAGGGTTGGTTGTATGCTCTTTTAATCCTGGTTAAATTCTTCAGGAAGAGGAAATGACTTAAAATAAAACCAGAACTTGGTGTAAAGGATATTTCTGGTCCCTTTGGTCATCTCTTGTCCACAGCTGACAGGGAAAAAAGCTGATGTTGCAAGCTGTCATCTTAGTAATGTTTGCACTTGAGATGCAGTCTGACTTGCCTATAATGTGCTTACGTTTATGGTCTGATTGCTGCCTTGTTTTGTGATTAGGGTGTAAAAGAGGTCTGAAGAAAGCTCAGTGGCACTGGTAATGTGCCAAAAGAAGGATGGCAATAGCAATTCAGCTGTTGGTTACTGGAGTTATCTGGATCTTTTGCATGATCTGAGAGATTGGAGAGGCTGCAGAGGCTGGGAAGAATGACTCTTGGGTGGGTAGATGGAGGGTAGAGGCCATACTGTAAGGATCAGCTATGAAGGGATTGTTGAGGAGGGTGGTAGTAATAAATCTCCCATGCTTCAGGAGCCTAGCTGGAGTGGTAGGTTTGGGTTTGAGTGCTGAGAAGAGCTCGCTACAACTGTCTGACCAGGGAAGTTTGGGTTTTAGGCTTGCTATGACATAGCTGTTGATTGTCAGCAGAATACTTACCTGCATGCTCAGTAGGTTCTGTGGTAGGTCTGAGTGGCCAGAAAACAAATATAAGGTAAGTGCTGATGCATGATACCCAGACAGCCTGTAGGCATAAGAGAAGGGCAGCCAAAGGCATGTCATGTGAGATATATGACACTCAGCACTCCTGTTGGAAGAGACATCTTCATTGCTCTGAAATAGGAGGGGTTTATGCAAATAATCTTTGGAGAATATCTGAAACGGTCATGCAGAAGCAGAACTGGTTTTCTTCTTGGTTAAGTTTGTACACGTGAAACTGAAGTTACATCTTGAAATGCATTATTTCCCTGAAGTCATATTGGCCTGTTAAAAAACATGGATGGTCTCCCAGTGTTGATTTTGGGGTACCTGAAACCTAGCTTGGCAAGGAAGGGGAAAGTTGTTTGTTTTTTTCCATGGAGTTGAGAAGTCAGCTAGAAACAACCTTCATCTAGTATCTTGCAATTCCTATGTAGCTCTGAAATGGAGGAACCAGCTCACTACTTTCCTACTGCCCTTCTGCCTGCTCTGAGATGAGAAACCTGCCTTTCTACCAGGAATGAGTTTTACAATTGTGTTCTCTGCAACATCTCAACAATGAATGGCTGCAGCCTCTTCTGTGGTGGCATCTGGACTAGTTGTTAAAACTGATAGATACTTTCAAATCTCTGCTGTACATGATGTGAATATTTTTCTTTATATTTTTAGAGAGGAGTCTTAGCTCCTCTTTGCCTCCATTTCACTTCTGAGGAGCAATTAAGAAAAAGGCTTTGATCAGTTTGTGAAAGTGTGAGATGTTTGATTTGTAAAAAGCAAGGTGTGCACCCTCATTCTCCATATCTCTGTTTTCTTCCCAAAGAGTACTTGTAGATCTTTCTAAATCCAGTTTCCACATAAACCACAAAATAGAGCCTGTCTTATGTATTAGATTGGTCCCTTGCTCTGGAACTGAGTAATCTTCAAACCATAAGCAGCTTCCCATATCCCTGAATAAAATCTCACTGTCCTCCAAAGAAATCAAGTCCATACCTCCTTTTGGCATGATGTTTATCCAAAGCAGCTTGCTTGTTGGGAATTTTGTCCATTACAAATTAGCTTGGGTGCTGCATTGCTTCTGAGCTGTTCTGATTTTCTCCTTGCAGATGATCATTCCTATGTAAAAGAGGGTTGCAAGTCCTGTGTCTCCTGTGATCACCTGTGATGTGGACACAGGGTGTCACTGAACACCTCTAAGCCTTAGGAAGCATCTTAGTTGCCAGCCAGTCATCTGTAGGGATTGATGAACTTAAGACTGAGATCTAAATCAGCTGGCAATAAATGTGTACCAAAAACTTTCTAGAGTGACTGTTCTGTTTTAGTAGTGACTTGGCTTATTCCAAATATGTACAGTTAAATGGTGTGTGGTGATATCCCTTCTACTCAATCCCTGAAAGAAACAGTAAGTAAACTCATATAATTGTACTCGTCTTGAATTTTGTTTTTGGAAGATGCTTCATTTCAGGCTTGAATGGTTTTACATACCTGGGTTTTCAGTTCACCATCATTCCACCAATGCTTTTTTAAAAAAAAAGTTACTACACCTACTAAACATGCCATAGTCTAACTCCCTTGTGGCTACAGTGTTATTCCAAATAAACAAATTTCTGGAGCTGATGGGATTTCTTTACTCCTTCTCCAGAATCTTTCATATAAATTAAAATGCAGGCACGCATATCAGGTGTCAGTGTACACAATCAGTTTTTAAGTGATTTACTGAAAAATAATTTTTCTGTATTGTGTTAATACAACGTAATGGCTGTATAATATGGTGGTTAAATATGCAGTGGGAGTAATGGGTAAAATTAAATATCATATTATGGGAATATACATGTTGCTTAAACTATCAAGCAAGGAGTAACTTAAGACCTAATACCATCTGTTCTTCAGTTGTTTGCTACAGAGGGGTACAAAACACTTATTCATGAATTCTGAGGAAAACAGACAGGACAATGCAGGCTCAAATAACATTTGTGGGGTTTTTTCTTACTTGGCTATCTTTTGTGAATTCAATGTGATCTTCATTCCTGACTTCTTAAAGGAAAATTAAACACGCCTTAAGCAGTATTTGATCCTATTATGAATCTCTGCAGCACTTTTACCAAAGTTAATTTGAATTTTAATGTAATTTTTGGCTAGGTAAGTAAACTTAAAACTGCTTTGATTCCTAGTTTTTTCTAAGAAAATGAAAACCTGAAAGGTTTCATTCATTTCAGAGAATTTGAATGTAAATCTGTATGGATGATGGCTGATGTTTTTTGTTTCCAGGTATGTTTATACTTTTGGGGAACTATCTTACCTTTTCCATTAACTATTTAGCAAAGTATGGGCCTTAATAAGCTGTAGTTCTGTACAGAGCACAATAGTGTTCTGTTCCATGTATTCGTGTATTAGCAGGGCTTGTCCAAATGCCATTGTTGGTGTTTCAAGTGCTTAAAACTGTCTAAAACCCAGTAAGACTGAACAGATGGAGGAAGGTTTTTTTAGCTAAATAACAAAATTGTTTATATTCTATAAAATAATTTTATTTTTATAATTTTTTATTACAAAGAACAAATTACAGTTCGTAACTTCATATATGGAGAACTGAGTATTTTACAGAAGCAGTATAAAACAGGCATTGCCTGTGTCTGCTCCTGAAATGGATGTTCCTTTCTCTTGCTGGCATGTGCTTGAAGGATTAAAATTATGGTGTTTATTCCAGATTTTTGTACAATAAGCAGCTTTTTAATGTTGCTTTTCCTGGTGCTGTCTAGATTTTTTTCAGTTAGAGCAACATTTTCGGTGACCCATTGTACTTGCTGGAGCTAATACAGCTGTGGTGGTTGACTGAGCAGAATTGATTTTGTCTATTAAAATAGAACAGTGTAGAAGGGGGGAATCACAAAATTTCCAGCAGATGTATCTCATTGCTGCAGGCCTGTGCAGCTCTCTGCTGAAACATCTGATAAAATTTAGATCTTGTAAAACTGATTCCACATAGGTTTGTTTTGTTCTAGGCTTTACTGATTAATTAAGGAAAATTGCCATGGTTATGTTCATTTGAACTTGTTTTGTTTCTCTTTCATATCAGTGTTTGTTTTGAAGACTGTTGTAGATAATAAAGCAAGTGTTACACTAATAAAATGGACTTGCTTTTGTCTCAATTACAATAAGACTTATATTGCCTTTGGTTACTAATGGAGGATGAGAATATCTTGTCCTTTGGCAAACAGTGCAATCATGACTAAGTACATGCAAAGCCACTCATGTTAATGTTGTTTGTGCATATATAAATTAATAGTAGAAGTAGAGAAAATACACAATCATTTGTATTAGGGTAAAAGGAATTGGTAAGAATGACCTAGAATGGTTGCTTATAGCCTATCTGTGATCCTGGCTCTTCAGGTTATGTTCTCCCTTGCATGGTGTTTTTTGCATGTGCTTCTGGGGATGTAGCATCAGTCCCTGCTGCCCTCCAGGCTTCTAATTTTATTTTTGCCCAAGTTGTAATAACTTGTGTAACATCTTTTGTTGACATTAATAAATTTAAAAAGTCATTGTGGTAGTTCAGCCTAATCAAAGCCTCTGAGCTCCAGGAATTTCCGGCACAGGCAGGTGGGGGCAAGTGACGGGGGGGAAGAACATCATGTGTTATTTGGGAGTTATTTGTATTATAAGGGCCTTGTTAATTTGAAGATCTTGTAGCACTGTTCTGGGAAATGGGATTTTTCTGTAACTTCCCTCTAAAAAAAAAAGTGACAGGAAAGCTTCTGCTGATAATCTGCTGGTCCTCAGATGCGCAGCAGACTGTTGAACTGGACTAAAGTTGTCTGAAGCAAGTTTGAGCTATAAATCCTTCTAGGCTGCCAAGAGCTTCTGAGCCCTATTGGTGTCAAGTAGCAGTGATCACTTAGTCTTTAAATAGAAAACTCACTTTGGAGCCTTCATTTCAGACCTTAAGGTCTGTCTGCTTAAACTGGTTTCAGACCTGCATCAGGCAGCAGGTGGTGAACTCTGACATCTGGGGCCAGTTCTGATCAAGATGGAAAGTGCAACCTGTAACCTGTTAGGCCTGCTGCCAGCAGTGTGGGTAGTGAGCTGTGTTAGCTTGGAGCAAGGACCCAAATGAGCAGCCTGCTAATGGGGAAGGCTCCATCCAACAGCTGGTTGCTCTGTCTTCAGACACATGAACTGCCTGGGAGGGAGGTGAGACCTGTAGCTAAACACTCTGCTGGAGGGGTGTTCTATCCAGCAGGCTCCAATGGTTCCTCTTGGGATTCACTTCTTATCTGAGAATAGAAGAATCTCCTGTCTTGGAGGCATGAAGTTGCAGCAGGTGTGCTCCTTGCCCTTCCCTTAGCTGCAGGTGTAGTAGTTTGGAGGCTTTGGTAGGGGCTCCAATGACTGCTGCAGGTGGGGATGGGAATTTGGAATGCATCTTCCCACTTCATTAAGTCCTTTGGTATTGCTGTCATGGGGAGGGAGATAGGCAATACCCCTTTTAGGTGTCATGTAAGAGGAAAGTAGGTGCTGTCAACCAGTCCTTTCACAGTGTGGTAGGTGTGCTCTACAGAGGTCTCTTGGCTTCAACTACTTGAGGAATGGATGAACAGTTCATGTCTAGGTCCCAGCTGTGTTTATATACAAGGGGGACACTGACCTAAGTTAACACTGAGACCATACGGGCTGTATGCAAGAGACCTCAGCTTCTGCAGGCACCTCATCTTCAGAAAAGGCATGGTGCCTTCAGTGCACTAGCAGCTGGAGGACTGGGCGTCAGAGCTGTGAGTGCTTTCAGCAGAGTGCATTTGGACCCAGGTCAATTTTATGCATTTTATTTTTTTTATAGTCTCATGTTAAATTAAGCCAACTGGATAGATTGCCATGTGATACAAGGTACTCCTACAAAGGCACCCAGCAGTTTCCTCTAGGCTATAGACAACTCTCTGAATCCTTGTATGTGAAAGATGATTAAGCCTTCTTTTTGAAGTACAGAGGGAAGAAACTTGTAGCAAATATCTGTGGTTGGGAGAGGAAAATGAAGTGAAACCTCTTTTTAACTCTCTGGTATGAATGATAGATATTTTGAGATTTTTTTTTTTTGTGGCTTGACTACTTGAATTCTCGTTCCCTCTCCACTCCCCCATCCCCCCACCCCACTCTTGAGCATTCTGCCAAAGCCCATACCCCTAACACAAAATACACTATATCAATACCTGGGCTGCTAATGTGGAAGGCTGCTTGTATGAGAGGAGAAAAGCAGCTGTGTTCACTGCTTCCAGAGATAATTCTGACATACCATACCATGAGAAATAGTTAATACCTACAATGTGTGTGATCTGAATCTGTTTACTTAGATGAAGCCAGCATTACAAGTTTTTAACTACTGAAGCTACAAAACTATTAGAAACAGCAATTTTTCCTCTAAGTAACATCAAAACATTAAATACAAAGCTTCATTTATTAAAGCATGTGTATACTTTTTTAGAGTTCTCTCAGGTGGTTTGAGGGAGGGGGAGAACAGGCTAGTGGTCACTCACATGTGGGCTTCAAAGAAAACTTCCTCTAAATCACTTTAAGTTTGGGCTGCAAACTCTCGTGTGTGAAATGAGACACTTGAGATGATGGAGTTGCTGTATTCAAAAAGCAACTCTTGCAAATAAATGGAACTGTGGATGTTTATTGATTTTTGCCACACTAATATCTATTCATACTTTTCTTCCTTTTTTTTGTGATGTTGCTGAACAACAACTCAATTTATAACAACTGTTGCTGGGGGATGCGGTCTGTGTTGGAGGGGGTGCGACTGATGCTGATCCGGCTTTGTTACAGATTCGGGAAGGATTGCACAGGGTGGTTCATCAACCTGTTCCTGTGTCACTTTGCGTATTTTTAGGGAGGCTTTATTAAAAGTGGATGCTGCTTCATAAAAACTTTCCAGTATGCTTTTAAAGGAGTTTACTGTCTTCATTCTCATTCCTCCTCTTCCACCCCAAAAGTCATAAGGACAGGGTCCTGCTCTTTTAACACCTTCTGCACTGCCACAGGGTGTATATAAATACATTTGTTCTTTTTTCATTTCCCTTTCTTTTCTTTAGAGGGTCATCTTCACAATCCCATGAAATTATCTTCTTTGATTAATCTCGTAAGATACTATTTCACCTACCAGTCTTCCAGTTGTGCAAGGTGTTTTCTTGGGCAGCTTCTTTGTCCAGCAGTGAGACCGTCAGTAAGTGACAGCTGTGGTAGCTTCTGATCTTTTTGAAAATCCTGATGAACCTGAGATGAGTTTGCAGAGAAATAAAGAAAGATGAGGTAGCATCGAGTGACATGAGATGAAAAGGCATTTTATAACCTCTTGTGCAATAATCGGTAGTTTCTGATTCTTAGCAATGACTGATACTTGTAGTCTTTCTGACTGCCTTGTTGATGCTTAGCTACCCTAATTCTGATGTTGCAATTAATGATGTAACAGTACATGTGCTGTAAATGTGTTTTTTTAAAAAAAAAAAGCTTTGATAACATTTATATATTGTGTATTTTATGCATGCTTTATCTGTGATCCTCGTTGCATTACTTCTGATTTTTAGAGCTGAAATTCTAATTTATGAATTAGAGAAAGGAAAAAAGCCATTAAAATGTTTCCACTGAGCTAATTTTTGTGTGCAAAAAGAGAGAACTCTGTAACTTCTTATGAACTGTGACCTTTGTACCTTAAAAGATATATAGTGTATATTTCAAAATGGATTTCTGTCAGCAGGGTAACTAATGAAATAATTTTGTAGTTGGAGTCGTCGGTACCTAAGAAGATGTGAACTCCCTGTGAAGCTGCTTCTCACAGTTTGGTTATTTCTGAATGTGCTTTTCTGGATTTTACAGCTATGAGGGTCATGCTTTTTCTGCGATTTTTCCTTCAGTGGGAGCAACTACAGAATTTCTTTCCCTTTTATATCAATTTTACTGAAAATTGAAAGTTGCTTTGTTTCTGTGAGTTGCTACCCTGATTTACTAGATGTATTGTGGACAACAGGGATGATGTACACACACAGTGTCAGTGCAGTCTTATTTCCTGAAGAAACAAAGGCTGAAAAACCACCTTTGAATTTTTTTTTTTGACAACCACTGGAAATAACTAGAAGGGATGAGTTTTCTTAGTCTTATCTTGCTCTTCATAAGTTTATTAAGTGTGTGAAAGATGCCAAACTCCAGTAATGGGGGACAAGTGCCATTACGAGAGCTGCAGCTGGTGCTGACGGCATGTGTCCTGCAAAGATGCTACTCTGCTGCTCCGGAGGGGTCCCATGGAGATGGAGGGCAGTAGCTGGACTGGGGTGTTGGGGAAGCACTGGGTCCTGCTGGGTCCCGCTGCTGCCGGAGCCATGCTCTAGAGGGGCAGCACTCTTCTGCGTCCCACCAACAGCCTGGCAAAACAGTGCACTGCATTATTTATAGTGCTACAAAGAACATATTTGTATAATAATGGATGAGTGACTATGCAATCTATATGGAGGATGCAGTGGAGTGCTTCAAGCCTGTTTAAAGTAATTTCCCAGGCTGGATGAATTAAGTAAAAACCACTCCTTGTTTATCATCATTGCATCAATTCTGAACAATGTGTATTCAGTTTTTCCATCAACTTAGTACAGTTTTGCATGTATTTTTCTCAGAGGATACATATTTAAGGGTCAGAATGAACTGTAATCTGTGACAAAGCAGTGTGTTTAATTGTGTGAATGGAAAAATGGAAGGACTGGTTTAACTAGATGATCTTAAACATGCTGAAATGTTAGTTACTCTTAGAGGTCTAAGACAGATGAATAATTGGTCATGAAAGCCTGTTCACCTGTTTTAATGAACTCAGTTTAAAAAAAAAAAAGCTGCATACTATTTCTAAAGTGCTCATGTACCCAAGTTTAAAATCCCTGAGCCAGGGTTTATGCATTTGTTTCAATAAGCATTATATTCAGGCTGTGTTTTAAGCATGCTATATATTTTGAAATGTCATAACATTCCCAGAGCAGCAGCTTTTATTCTTAGGTCTGCCCAAAATTACCATGCAAATTTACCTGGTTTTAAAATAATTCCTTGCACTGATAGTGGTGTGATGATAGTAGGTCTTGAGAGTGTTGTTTGTTCACTTCAATCTTGCAAGAAAAATAATTTTTTTTTAATTGAAGAGAGATAATGAAAGCAACTATATAGCTATATACAGCAGCAGTATGTAAGCCTGTACCAGAGCTGTCATCTCAACAAAGGAAAACACAATGCAACATCAGCATATTTGTAAATATATAGATTTTTACAACATAGCTAGAGAGTCAGTGTTTCAGTGGATTGTCTTCTCCTTAGCCCTGGATGTGGTGGTGAAAATACATGCTCAAATACTTCCCTTGCTTTTCAGAGAAAAATACAGTAATTCTACCTTCCTTTAAGGAGCCATTTTAAGGAACATTATACCTGCTATCTGAGTTCATTTTGTAGTGTTAAGCCTTGTTAAATAGCTGATGTGATATATCTGGTAACAATACTGCAAGTGGAGCAGGGAATTCATTAAGTAATGGCTGTGTTGTGATTTGATTTAGATTACTTTGCTCTCACCTGCTGAGTTGCTGTTTACTTTCATATTCATGGCAAGTGTTTACTGTTTGTTTGATTGGTCTTTGCTTATTGCATATCCATAAGATGGATGTGAGAGTTACTTTAAAAGAAACACGCAAATGTGCAATAGTAATCATAATAAGGATAAAATTTTTGTACAGCTGAGATAAATACAAGAATCTAAAATTGTTGATGTCCTCCTAAATTTAGCAACTATTAAATAAGACCATCACAATGAATATTCTTTGTTAAAAGACCCTTTTAAGTATGTGGGGTTTTATAATTAATTGCAGTATGTGGCACTCTTAATTGTAGTGGTGCAGAATATATAATGTACTTCTGATAGGCAAAGTATGCCTGAATGATTTAAAAAAAAAAAATAATCTTCAGTTTGTGAAATTCTCAGGTGCTTTCTTTAAGCAGTACCTGGAGTGGTTTATGTGGATTGTGAACTTGTTAGAGTTCTACCTAAGGCTTGCTTTTACAACTGTTTTAACTGTTTCTTTACACTGCAACTGATACATCAACTTTCCCTTGAATACTGTGTATAAGATGGTGCTGATCTTGTGCTATGATCCTCTAAGATGCTAGAAAGTTGAGAAATCTGATCTTTAAAATGAAATTGCAGCTCCAAGGAAGGCTGTGCTAAAACTTTTGTTTCATTGCAGTCAATAAATTGTTCCTAGAATATCTAATTTTGAAAACTTCTGAAAACAAAGCTTTAAAATATTTTAAGTAAATCACTTTGTGACTCATAAAGTTTTTCTTCGATCTTAAAAATGTTCTGGTGGTTTTGTATGGAATGATAATCTGTATCTAGATTTTGATGTTTTATTATTATTACTTTTATTTATGATATTCAAACCATTGAGTTCTTTGGCTAAATCTGCTGGCAAGACTAATCCAGCCTCCTCCTGCAAGAAGCCCTTTGCTGAATACTTTTGAGTACCCTTTTCTGAGATATCAAGAGTTTAACTACAGCTACTTGGAACCTCTTAGAGCTCCAACTCGTACTTTTTTAGTCTTGTAAACTAAAAATACATCTTTTAGAAAAAGAGTGATATTTGCAGTAAATCAAATTATTAGCACTCTTGAAACAAATACATAAAATGAGTGGTCTCTGAAAACTTTCTCATCTAGAGCTTGGTATAAAACAAGCTTTTGTCAGAATAAAAGGCTCAGCATAGTGTGCTGATAGTAATTAATTCCCAGGGAGGCTGCCCACTGCTCTATTTCTTTGCACCATGGCAGAGAAATGCTGCAGATTATTTCTATAATCAGGTTAATTGAAAGAGTGGAAAGGGGTAAAGAGAAATGTTCTGGATTTAATGTCATAGTTGGGGGAAAGAGTGAGAAGGGCTGATCTAGCATGTGCTGCTTTCCCAAGTAGGGAATGGGTGTTGTGTCTCAGTAGCTGGCAGCCTGTGATGTGCTGGGAGCTAGCTCCTGAAATGCTTTTTTAATAATGTACATTTTACAGGTGTATTATTAGAGTGGGAATTAATGGGTTTTTCCCATGGAAATGTCTTGGGTGTGATGAGAAAAATTTCTTTAGCCAGCCTTGTCTCAGTTTTCAGGGAGAAAACTCCCAGACTTTTTCACTTAAATTTCTCCAGCTCTAGAAAAGGCTATGTGAATTTAAACACAATTAAGAAACTACCCTAGGGTTCATTGTGGTGGTTTTTTTTTGGTTGGTTGGGTTTTTTTTCTCCTTTTAAAGTTCAATAGGTAAGGGCTTTTTATTTCCTGCACCTGTATTTCCTGGTTCCTTTCACAAGCTGCAGATTATGGCTGGTCTTTTCCCATGGCAGCCTCCTTAGTTGAAACTTGGAAATATTAAATCCTATTAAAGGCTGAGCTGTGAGGTTTTTAGAAAAGTTTGGCTGTGTGTGTTTAAGTTGCAAAATCTTATCTCTATGTGAAACATCTTAATACTGTGGCGCGTGGACTTAGTGTTTGTTTCTTTTTGTCTGCTTACGGTCCTACCTGCTGGTGCCGAAAGCTGGCCCAGCAGCAGTGGCCGTGCCAGGAGCATGCCTGTGCAGACGGGCTCTGGGCTGGAGGAGGGCTTCAGGTCTGTCACAGCAGGACCAAGGGCTCCCCTTGGTCATCTGTCGAGTGGAAATCTGGGAGGTTTGTGAATTGAATTTGTAGGCCAAGCCTCTGATGTATTTATTTCCTATCCTATTTTTGTCTCTTACATTTGAAACCATTTTTATTCAGGGTAATGTTCTGGAGAACCTAATGTAGTTAATAGGCTTAAAAAAAAAACCAAACCCAAAACAACAAAACAGAAAAAAACCCAACCAAACAAAAAACGATCAACTGAAACCAAAACACCCTATTGGGAATGAAAGGTCATCACAGAGCTTTTAATTTGAAGTCCAACCAAACAGATGTGGTATTTAATCCATCTTTCCTTGGAACAGCAGCCAACATATAAAAGCTGTAATAAGAAAATTATTAGTTATATCCTCTTCTCAGTCTAACTGAACGTCCTCTAAACTAATATGTACAGGCCTGTGGTGGCTTCCTTTAAATGTGGCTTTTTTTTTCTTTAGGTTTCTAGTAAATAATGAGAGGCTGTCCTGGCTTACCCAGGATAATTACCTGGGCTTCATCAATTTATTTCCAGCTAGTTATTCTTCCAGATGAGTGTCTCTGTTATAAAGGGATCCCAATTTAACTAATGTCACAAATATTTACATTTTTATGACCTGAATTCTGAAAAGACCTATTCCTATAACTTCTTCCAAGTCCTATTTCAAGCTAGTTAAGCTCTGTTGTATTACTTAAATTAAGAGATGTTTTTTTGTTCTGGATTTAAGTGCACACCTCTCTCTGTTTTGTTGGGGTTTTTTTAAGAGATCACATGTATTCTCTGCATCTGTTTTTCACATCTTTTTTAGGTTGAAATGTTCCTAAATGTCTTTCTCAAGAGCCTGCAAATTTAATTGGGTGAGGAAATCCTTTCCTCACTTTACATAATAATTTAAATAAATTATTATGTAAAGTGAGGAAATCCTTTCCTCACTTTACATAATAATTTAAATAAATTATTATGTAAATTATTATGTCTCAAATCAAACTTTTATTATAAAGAAAGCAAGGCACATAATAATACCTGGCTGTGCTGTATAATACTCTACAGTTAACAAAAAATCTTGTATATAAAGTTAAAAATATAAAAAAAAGTAGATTCTTCTATGATAAAAGAACACTGTTTCTCAGTTGTTGCAGATGAAGAGAGATCGACTTCAGAGGAATTTATTCGGGTATCTTTATCATCGGAAATGGAGCTTTGACAGCAGAGGCTGGGAATTTGGCTCCCCAAATGGCTTCTGTACCTCCTCCGTTTCTGCAAAGCGTGCAGGCCAGGTTGGTCAGGGAGTGTGGTATCATCTCCGTTGGATGAACCTCTGTCTGTAGGGCAGCGAGCCCTGGGAGAGGGAGTCTGACAAAGCATGGAGCAGTGCAAGAAAGCAAGAATTAGTTGGGTTACCAGCTGTGAAATCTGCTGGTTTAGCAATGCCTGTGTAGGTATTTCAGGGATGGGAAACAAGCTGTGACAGGATCACAGCGGGTGGTGGTTGGAGCCACTGGGCTGGGTTCTTGGTTGTTGGTGGTGGCCATGAGGCTCCTTGTAGCCCTGCGGGCACTGCTCTCCTTTGGTGTTCTGCTGGCACAGGTAAATAGGTGAATAATTTGAGCTGTTTGGAAACAGGGCTCTAACAGAGCCTCTGTGAAAATACAGCTTCAGGTTAGACTGCTGTTAGGACTACTTCTTCCCCCGCCATGGGTTGTTTCTGCAGAGGCTTTTTCTCTTGGTGGGCAGACTTTGAAAGCACAGTTGCGTGTGGTATTAAGGCAAGACGATGATTCAGGAGAGTGAGTTCCTAATGTTCCTTCCTCTCAAAATTGCTGTGAACGTAGATGGGAAAATGTGGTTAAAGCTGATATTGGAGAGATTTGTCCACATGCAGAGGCACAGTTATGTAACGTGGATGTAAAGGACAGCAAGTACTGTTGTCTGCTAGCGAATTGTAGGACAGCTAAAATGTGACCAGGTAGGAAAGGCAGGCTCAACATTTAACACCAAGACACAAAGCAAGGGGAATATGATTATTCCAGACTTTCTTTGATCCCCAAATGTTGCATAATAGTCACTACTCTTAAGGCACACAGAGGGAAAATGCAATTCAGGAAAGAGTTAATTACGGTCTTAAGATGAGTGAGCCGTTCAAGTGGCACTGCCTCTGTCTGTGTCAGGCACACCAAGGGCTTTCTGCCCTGCTGGTTTGCCTATGGGTGGGTTATCATTATGGGCTATACAGTAGCCTTGAACCTGATACACACCCAGCTGGTGTCAGGTTGAATTTGGCCACTGTTGGAAATCACATTGCACTGATCTGGCTTTTGGTTTTGTTTTTTCCTGGGAGTTAAGGAGGGAATAATGTAATGTCAGTGCAGCAGAAACTTGAGAAGGCACTCAGAGTGTTTTCCAAGGGAAGATAAACTGTATGAATGGACACTCGCAAGAGAGGTGACTTAAGAGACTCAGCAGGACATGGAAGGAGGAGAGAAACGAGGGGCTGGGATAAATGGGGACGGGTGGTTGTGGAAAGGGAGAGAAGCCCAGGGGCTGGGAACTGTGGGCAACGTGCAGTCAGAGCAGGGGATGCCTTCCTAGCCCCTTGCTCCTGGGATTGTCTGAATCTCCATCTGAATCTCCTTCACCTGAGCTGAAGCTGGCTTGATTCTTTAATGTGAGCTGGGGCTTGGAGGATTTCTTCCCTCTGGGTAATGTTTTGCCCAAATTACTCTTTCTCCTTGCCTGTGCGTTACAATCGCAGGGAATCATGCAAAAGCTCTGAGCTCTCTTCTCTGCCTTTCTGCTGTGACACAGGATCTGTGCTGCTCTTCAGCTGGTTTTCTGAGCAGCACCTTTTCTGTCTGACTCGTCACCTGCCTTGTCATGGTGGGAAATGAAAGCATGCACTCATGTACAAAGCAGCAGTGCTGGGGGGAAGGTGCAAAGGAGTGAGCTTGCCCAGGTGGTATGGTTGTGAACACAGTCACCGGGAAAGGAGGGTGCCCTGATAAGAATAAGCAGCACAACCCCCTCTGAGGTGTTGGTTTAGGAGGGCATCTAATTGGGATGTATGAGCCACTTCAAACCTTTCTGAAAAGCTGTTTCTGTTTAAAGATTACTATCCCAAGTACTGCAGTGCCTATAGGCTTTTCTGGATTTTTCTTCTTGTCCCATGGTTCTAAGGCAGAGTGAGTGAACCAAGATACCCGAAGGATTTTCCAGAAAATGGATTAGAGCAGTATTGTGTTTCAGATCCCACAGGTAGACTAAATCAACAGCTCAAAGTTTGAACAGTCAACTCAACTGGCTGCTGACCATTGAAATGCTATCTGTTTTTCAGATTTAACATTAATTAAGAATCTATGAAACACCTGCTGAGTCTCCATGCTTCCCAAAAGTGGGGATATGTATCAGCAGGGGGTTGTGAACCATGAACTCTGCTTTCAGCTGATGTTCCCCAATCTTTATATATAAAATGTTGGACAATTCCCTTGGATAACCAACAGCATGCTATCCAGTGTGAACTACTTCATGCATCTCACTTCAAGAAAGATGTGGACTAGTCAGTCAGAATCCAACACGTGGTTACAAGAGCAAGTAGAGATCTAGAGTACATGGCTGGCAGTCAGAGATGGTTTGTCCAGTCTGGGGAGGAGGTGACTGAGATAAAGATATTGAAGATAAAGATATTTGAAGAATAGTATCTGGAAAAAACCCCAAAGCCTACTTAAAGGAGGAGAATAAATGATTCTTCATGCCCACTATGTAAAGGCAAATAATTAATGGGCTTAAATGGAAACTAGGGAGATGTAGGTTGAACAAAAGGGAGAACTTTCCCACTAAGAGCTGTTAAGCATTGATGAATATTTCCTTAGGGAGGCTCACTGGAGCTGGTGTACAGGTCTGTCAGGCATAATTTAGAAATCATTGCTCCTGTCTTGGAGCAAGGGAGTATTGTGATAGTGATATTTCCAAGTGACTTCCAGACCCACTTGCTGCAATTCTCTTGTTCTATGGTATGGCATTGGTCACATATTCAGGGTTACAAGGTTTTATTTTTATTGATTTGGTGAGTCCTGTGAGCACTGTTATTTCAATCAGCACATGGTTTATGTAAGTTTGGTTTAGTTTGGTAAGGAGCCAACCTAAACTGAACAGTCATAAGTCATCTTTAAATTGAGCTGTTGGCAAATTGTATTTACATTTATTTCATTGAGAGTGTGTTAAACTGGTTTCATATGGTGCAAGGGTTATGGTGCAATTTCAAATAATAGCCCAGCCAACAAAAATTGTCCCTATTTCGCATACAGAGGAATTGGGCACCTAAGAGAAGCAATGACTTGTCTCGGTGCAGTCTACCCTTACAGTTGTGGTTGCTAGCTTCAAGAAGGAAGAACATGTCATGTAGGGCCACCAGAGTGACTAAGTGAATGGGGAACCTTGCTTATAAAGTAAGGCTAGACTTTAGCTCAGTTAGCCTGGCAAATAGCTCTGTAGAAAGGCAAAGGGAGGGAAAACTCAGTAGAAGGATAAGAGCCGTGAAGGCTAAGAGATGAAATTGGCTTGGGAAGCAATGTATCTTAGCTGGCCTTGAGTAAACTAAACAAAGAGGAGGAATAAGGTTTTAGCACAGCTTTGCTTTAGGAATGGCCTGACAAGAATTCCAGTTGTTTTAAGATGAAGGTTGCTGAATTCATGAACAAGATTATCTGGCATGTCTTGCAGTTGACCTCAGAAGTTCTTATGTAGGGTGCTTCCAGAAGAAGAAACTCTTCCTGCTAAGAGCTTGAGCTATTGCTTGTCTTTTTTTACCAAAGGTCAGGAGCCTTATTGTCAAAATTTTCAGGTTTCATCCAATACCTGCAATGTACTAGTGCAGAGCGGAAACTTCAGAGAGAGGAACGTTAAAAAAACCCCAACACTTTAATTCGGAAATCTCTTTTTTAAGTGCTCATATTACTTCTGAATTGCTATTTGGGTTTTGTTGGTGTTTGGTTTTTTTTTTAAAGGTCTGTTGTATCCTGAAGTTGGGTGAGGTTTGCAACTGCATGAATCACTGGGTTTTGAACATACCTGTAAAAATAAAGTTTTGTGTTTTCCAGATAGTGCTTCCTATTTAAAAAAAAAAAAAAGAAGAAAGGCTCTCATTCTATTCATGAGCCATGATGCCTCTCAGGTTATGCATTTACACTTTTGTTTATAAATTTGATTTTTGTTGGAGTTATTGGCAATGGCTGGAGGCTGAGTCAGAAAATTAACCCAAGTGTCTGATGCCAGTGGAGCCTTGAACTTGAGAGCATACATAAATTGATGTAACCTGATGATTGCTTATTCAGCACAGAACACAAACTGGTTTTAAGCAAAATGCTGTTCTATCCTACTTTCTCAGCATGCAGAGATGATCACAGTGCTTCAACAGCTGAGACACTGAAGTGTCGGAGCAGAGGAGCCAGCAAGGGGAGTGGGCAACATTGTTTCATGGCCAGGGCTCTTTGTGTCTTGGCATTCCCGTGGAGCTTACCTTCCAGCCCAAAGTGATCAGGGCATATGTGAACGAATTTTGTCATCCTTACTTTACCGAGCTTCACTTTTATGGCTGTGGAAGTGGTGGTAGTGTTTCCTGTAGATGTTGACGTTTCCCGCTGTCTTTCTGATTTTGTTTTAAATAGCCTACTTGTGTCAATTCTTTTTCTTTTTTCTTTTTTTTTTGTACGGCAGGGTTTGAAAAATGTTTTCAGTCAGTTTTTCTATGACTTAATTTGAAAGGGTAACTGTACATCATACAGCAAGCCTGCAGAATGAAGGAGCCTTTTCTTGATACTTTCTAGAAATGCTGCATCTGTGAGCATTTGCCAAGGTTGCTTTTTGTAAGGACACGATCTTCCTGAGGATGGTGTAATCACGTGTTTTGCTAGATTCTGCTCAACATAATCTGACAATTTAGAGCTGGTGTCTATACCATCAGAACATACATGATGGGTTTTGGTCGTAGCAGAGGAAAAACGCAATGCTTCAATCTCAAAAGCAATGAAGCATTAATGTGTAATTTTTGGCTGAGGCTAAAATGCTGAGGTTAATGCATATGGTTTTCCACAAAGCCTCATCTCTTCGGAGTAGGTCTCCTGTTACTGGCTGGGCGCATATTTAGTGAAGCAACCAAGTAAATAGACTAGAAAAAAAATCATTGGTTATTAACTTAAGGTTGGTTAAGAGAGACAATAGTAATAACAAAAGAGAAACTAATCTGATTTGTTATAGCGGTAAATCAGCTCCAAATTGGTTACTGTAGTATCTTTATGTTGAAGTATTTTTTGTGAAATAATAACACTTTGTTGGAAAGATTATTGCTTGTTCTACTAGGCATTATTTTAACATGCAGTATTGTTTCTGTAAGGACACAAAATGAATGTGTGTTTGCTGTTCTCCCTTCCTGTCTTTCTGTCAAGGGTATATGATTTCTTTTCTTCTAAAGCCTTGATGTAGTGCAAGAATTGAATGGTAATGGTGTTCCTGTTGTGGCAAAGGTTTATTTTGTGACCCATCTCGTCAATCACACCTGCTTTCCTACTAAATGTTTCCTATGGCAAGAACATCTGTTGAGGAGAATACCACTGATCCCTATGGGATGATTTTCCGTATGCTCCTGTTTCAGAATAAAATTAAACCAATGGGCCTTGACAGTGTTTTCTTAACCAAAAATGAGTCCTTGGGCTTCTGTTAGCAGAACATGAACAGTATTATTTGATAACGGCATGAATCACTTCCACTAGTGCTCTTCTGGAGAGTTAATGCAGCATCTATGTGACTCGAACTGTTCTTTCACACACGAAGGCAGATGGTGTTAAACAAGTCAGAGAAGCATCATATGTCCATTCTGGTGCTGCCTGGCATGCTAACAAGATAACAATTCATAGAATTTCGAGCTTGGAGGTATGGTCACTACCAGAAGGAAGAAGATAGAGCTCCTGTACGCTTTCCTGCACGACGAGTAGAGCTGCCCAGGTTTCCTTGGGTATCTCCCCTTTCCGAGTCTATAAATTTTTGTCTAGAAAATGGAGGGCTCAACTGCACAATGTCCAGGGATCTGAGGCAAGTGGCCAGTCTGTGTTCAGACTAGCTCTTTAAGTAGGTTTGTATTGGGCTGTACATGCACAACAAATCCAATGTGTTCTGGCAACTAGGCTTGCAGGGTGGGCTCTGGCCGGTTGCACTGCGTGTATGTGGATAGTCTTGCATGGAGATCTTGCAGAAAAGGATAGCACAAATGAGTTCAGACTGGCTGTGATTTCTCCCTGCATCTGTCTCATCCTGCAGAATTGTGACCTGGCAAAATTAGCATCTGTAAAACAGTTTGTGGTCCTGGTGTGGCTGAGAAATGAATGCTAATGCACTGCACGGTATTTATAATAAAGCTTTCATTTGGAAACTAGTATGAAGGCTCAGAAATCTCTTGCAGCTTTCATCAGAGTGAAGCCCATTGAGAGAGAGCTGTGTGCACACACTAGGATAAACAGCTGCCAAGCTGCACAGTGATTTTTATGTGTTTTCTGAACTTTTTTTACCTCTCACCCTAGCATACACATCAGCGTAAGCTGAAAATAAAAGTGTAGACTGCTGGTTCTGACTTCAGTTACATGGACTGAAGCTGTGGTGTGTGCTTTGCACTTGTGTACAGTCAATTGGAAATGACTACATGGCCTTGGATTTTCATGTGCTGATGAGTTCTAAGACAGCCCTGCCCTCTTATGTAAGCTTTTAAGGTATTTTCATGCCTTATTTGTGCTATTTATCATGGTATCTTACCTGAATTTACTATGCAATTATACAAAAAGACTTATGTTGGGAGGGTTTGGGAGGAAATGGGCAAGTTACTGGGCAAGAAATGATGACAAGACATTTCTGATAGCTCTGCTGATGAGTTGAATTAGACTCATAGGCTGAAATTCATTCATCCCCTCTGTCTGCTGTACCTTGCATTAATCCAGGTTTTGCTGAAATCTGTATAGAAAATGTGTAAAGAAATAAACTATAAAAGAATTAATTCAAACATAAAGTGGGATTTTTAATATTTCATGTAAAGGGATGAAGATATTAAAATTGAGACCCATAAATGCACATGCAGAGACTCTGAAATGTCGTCTTAGTGCTGTTTCACAGAGGAGAGACTGTATCCCTTCAGAAATTTTGAGCAAAAGCATTTTATGCAAAACACATACCTCACCACTTTTTTCGACTTCCCCAGGAAGCTTTTAAAATTATTCTTGATGACAATTTGCCATCCTCAGGCTAAGCCTCATTTTATTGTATCTGTAACCGTTCATGACCTGCTCTTCCACGTGACCATGGTAGGTCCATGGGCTGAAACAACGAGGTGTGATGCTGTGTTAATGGAGGGTGAGGCTGCCTGGTGCCAGCCAGATTAAGGCTGAGCGGTGGGGAAAGGCAAAGCTGAGTGAGTGTTATAGAAGTGGTGCTATACAGAAACAATGATTTTATTGAGAAAGAGGTAAGTAGAATCATTTGAGGGTAGCTGTTTTGCTTTTTAATTTCAATAATGGTCTTGAACGTTTTCCTGCACAGATATACCCTACAACATTTCTTTATCCCAGGGCAGGGCAATTACTAGTAATGTCCTGTGATACGTGGTTAAATACTGCATTCTTTTTTTTTTTCAGTCTACTCTGCAGACATCTGTGCTTTCATTTTCCCTGCTGAGTACCATTTTCCCCACGACTGAACAGTAACTTGTTGACCGATGAAGCCCTTGTGTGTACTCACCTGTCACTTATCCTGGGGACTGTGGGAAACACAGTTCCAGGATTTACATTCTTTACAGTGAGCATCCATTACTGCTGGTGAATAAAAAATGTCTTACTCAAATTGCTGGTTCTCCTTCACTAGTAATTAAGCTGTTGTTTCACACTAGGAAGAAGCTTTCATGCTATAAGAGCCACAGGGACTTCAGAGAGACCAGCATTTGCAATCTTAAAAGGGCATATTGATTGGTCTTTATTAATAGGAAAATCTCTAAGGAGAGATGAAATACCTGAATTTTGGAAAACTTAAAGAATAATTATAAAGCATTTTAAAATCATACAAGAACTAGGCAGAGTTCCCAGGTCATTTTTCCTGACTTCTAGTCAAATTTTTCACTGTGCTGTATTTTGTGTTGTATAGGTGGTTGACTTTTACTGAGCAAAGAGATTGATCTTTGGGGAAAAAAAAAAAGTATACTTATTCTTTATAACTCCTTAGTGAAAGTGTTTAGCAGTAATATTATTCATCTATTGAATACAGAACCATTTTGTTTAATGTGCGTTGAACCAAGTGGATCTTCAATCCTAAGTTTTGCAGACAATGTAATTTGTAAACAAACAAAAAAACCTCAAACAATAAACCCTCAAATGCCAGGCAATCAAATCAGGTGGTATCACTCAAATTGTTATATTTGTATGAAGTATTGGCTTTTTTCTTTAGTAGTTTCATTCAAAGAGGTTTTAATCTTTTTATTTACTGAAATTAATAGAAGAGGGCAAACACTTCTGTTGGGTTACTTCTCTGTGGGTGGGCTCTTCAGTTCTGTAGTACCTTGTTAGTGCGCTTGAAATCAAACACTAGCCAAACTGAAAAGAGTTATTTGCTTTGCGTAGGTACACGTCATTACAGAGTGTGCAAGATAGCCAAGAACAGTGTCATCCTTATATACCCCCCTCTTAAGGGATTTTGTAGAGTAAAGTTGGCTTTTGCATTTTTTTCCTATTTGCGGAGTGTTTTGGGGGAGGGAGAGAGAACAGAGAGAGGAAGGTTTCTGTATGTTTTTCTAACTAGTATTGGGTTTTACGCATGTAGGAAATAATATGGGATTAAACATACAACAAGCCTTTTTTGGCAAATAATGTCTCCTTGCACTACTCAATGAAATCTGAGTGTGAAGCCCAAACTACCAGGCCATTCTTTTCCATAACCTAATTTTCTCATTTGACAGTCTTTTAAGTATTTTTAAGCCAACCATGTCCTGGGCTGCATCAAAAGAAGTGTGGCCAGCAGGTCAAGGGAGGTGATTCTGCCCCTATACTCTGCTCTGGTGAGACCCCACCTGGAGTACTGTGTCCAGCTCTGGGGTCCTCAGCACAGGAAGGACATGCACCTGTTGGAGCGGGTCCAGAGGAGGCCACAAAAATGATCAGAGGGGCTGGAGCACCTCTCCTATGAGGACAGGCTGAGAGAGGTGGGGTTGTTCAGCCTGGAGAAGAGAATGCTGCAGGGAGACCTTATTGCAGCCTTTCAATACTTAAAGGGGGCTTATAAGAAAGATGAGGACAGACTTTTTAGCAGGGCCAATAGTGATAGGACAAGGGGTAATGGTTTTAAACTAAAGGAGGGTAGATTTAGACTAGATAGAAGGAAGACATTTTTTATGATGAGGGTGGTGAGACACTGGAACAGGTTGCCCTGAGAGGTGGTAGATGTCCCATCCCTGGAAACATTCAAGGTCAGGTTGGACGGGGCACTGAGGAACCTGATCTAGTTGAAGATGTCTCTGCTTATTGCAGGGGGGTTGGACTAGATGATCTTTAAAGGTCCCTTCCAACCCAAACCATTCTATGATTCTGTTCTTGAAATCTTCCATGAAATTATATATAGTGGTTTGTTCTCATAGTTTTCTGATTAATATTGCTTTCTGTAGAATCTCTGAATGTCTGATGCTGTTTGTTAGGTACAGTATATGGAACATTCCTTGCATCACATTATAAAATTCATACTTCTGTAGGCTAGAGATTTTGACTTATTAAACAGCTGTGATCAAGGGGTCTGAAAACATTGACTTGTAAGAAATGTCTCTATGCCCACCAGTTGTGAATCTGCTAATGCAAGATACGGGTTTTGTTTTGGTTGGGTTTTTTTTTGCTTATCCAATTTTCAAACTCTTGTCATGATGGGCTGCAGGAACTCCTATCACTAAACATCACTCATTTGTTTAGATTTGGTGCTGCTGACTTCATGTCCTGTCTAGCCAAGATTTGAACTACCTTGTTTGCATTTGATAGCTAGCATTAGAATTAGTATTCTGGGACCTTAGCCAAGGGCATGCATCTTATAACTATGACTGTAACGTAACTATGCCACAGACTTCAAGTCAGAAAGTACTACTGTGATCATCTAATCAAATCCCCAATGTATCTTGATTCATAAGAGTTTCTTGGATGAGCCTCTGATAATCCCTTACCCTCTCTCAGACAAACTGCTCAGACTGAACTCCTTAGTCACGGCGAGTATGGCCTGACTCTTTAGTGATTGTCATGGCCCATCCTTAAAACTGGGTCCATGCTAAGGGGCATGTTGAAAATTGTGCTCTGCACCGGGAGATGCTTTTTGCAGCGGAATACAGCAAACTCTTCTTGCTTCACACTCCTGCTCCAGCCTCCTGTTACGGCTGGAGTAATGTGCTTGGCTGCACTGGCCTCCCGAGGTCTCGTTTAGGATCACTGCTTAGCAAGGCTGGCTCTCCAGCCCCTGTGCCGGCTGATCTGTCTCTGGTCTGAGTTACACAACCTCCAGTCAGCCAAGCGTTGTTAGACTGCTTGCAGCCAGCTTACACAAGCATCTCAGTCTCTGTGACCTGTCATCTTTATGCTTCAACACTCTCCTAATTCTTTTCAAAGTGTAAAATTTGTTAGTAACGATGGGCTTTTTTCACAGTTTTTATCACTGTTAGGACAAAACCTAAGCCCTGCAGAACCTCTTGAAAATCAAGGACGTGTATTTTTATATGTGTAACTTACATCTTGTGACGGATTGCTTACCCAATTTTTAATCAGTTTATGTAAATGGATATTTTCTGTTTCATTCTTGCTCGCTCTTAATGTGAAGCAAATGCATTGCAGAAATCGGAGTTTATTATGTCAATGCTATTATCTTTATCAACCCAAACATATAATCTCATTGGAAAGTGGCCAAGATCTGTTTCTCATAAACCCATGTTGATGTTACCCTTTCATGCTTTGCTGTTCAAGGGATGGGAAGTTAAATTTTTAGCTGTTAGTATGTTTTAGCTGACAAGCTAGTGTTATTCTTTTGGGCATGGCTATAGAATGTCAATCTTTGCAGGAGGGAAAAGAAAGAAAAAGAAAAAAAAATATTTTGTTACAAGTGTGATGCTTTCAGCTTAATTCTTAACTGTTATGGGAGACTTTGATTAATATATCCTGGCCAGCAGTGCAGTGTTTGCCTTTGAGTGTTTTCTAACAGGTTGTCAAGTGGTGTTAGGAATGCAGGAAAAGTGACAGCTCTCTTCAGCATTTGAAAAGGTTCCCAAGTAATACATTTCCAAATTCCAGATAAATTACTATGTAAGTGTTCAGGAGCTGGGATACCCCGATCTGCAAAGTGAAAGGTCCCTGTCCCTACTTTCCAAGAGTTTTTCAAGTACACTACAGGGAATGCTTGTTTCTGGTCTCTTGAGTTGTTACAGCAGAAAAGATGGCCTATTGGCTTTTTCCTTCGTATTTGCACTGTATCCTTCCCACATATCTTTTCTTTTGAATCTTATTTCCAGCAGCAACAAGCAGTTGGTCCTTTCTCGTGTGCCGCATGCTGTGGAGCAGGGCTGGAACAAGAGCAGAGTGTTCCTGGGGCAGCTCCGAGGCCTCTGAGACTCTTGACTTTCCGGGTGCAGGAGTTTAAGTTGGGTATTTGCAATAATATGGCCCTCTGCAAGGATTTTTTTTCAAAATGGAAAGAGCAAGTCATGTTAAAGGACTATTTTCCTGTGTTCTCTTCCAGTGAACTCCCCCAAAAGGTCCATAGCAAAAAACAGAAGGAAGCTGGGAGGAGGAAGAGTTCACCATACTGCTGGTTATGGTGCTGCTTATCCATAGATCTCCAGGGTGTACCAAGGAACTCCTTATCATTTTTTTGTGTCCTAGAGATGCAAAATGTGGGCATAGGAGAATTAAATGACTAGATGTAGGTGGCTCAGCAGGCCGCAATGTGAGGGAAGAACTGAAAAAGTTTCTCTTCAGGATCCATGGAGCCACTATTGGAGTTTAAATTAAGGTCTGTGCAAAGACCCATCACGTCTCTGTCTAGCTGTTCTATATTCCTTTCCCTCAATGTAATTAAGTTCAGCATGTATGTACATAGACACACATGCACTTTTTCAGTCTTACTTGTTTTGTGAAAACAAAGATGTGAAAAGTTATGAGACACTGAACTTATATTGAAGGCTGTGTGGGCAAGTTTTCCTTGGTCACCTGGGTTGTGCACCAAGACAGCTCTTCTCCGGGAAGAAAATATGTCCAGCTAAATAAAGGCTGCAGCCACTGGGGTGATAAAGAAGACAGAAGGTGCAAGTTGTTCTCCCACACGAAGAGCTTGGGGCGGCTGCTGCAGCCCAGGCCAGTGAGACTGAGGGGACCTCCTGATGTTCTCAGTGCTCTCCTGGGCTCAGCTCTGCTTTGCTGATGTGTTTTAAGGTCTTCAAGTATTATGCTGCATTGGATGGACAGGAACAAGTGAGAAATGGCTTTTAACTCTGCTTTTATGTGGCACGAGGTGGTTTTTGTGAGAAGAGTGATCGAATTAAAGGTGTATTCATTGCTGTATAAGAACCATGATATGAAGAACTCTGAAAATCTCTTTCTAACAGCCTACTAGAGGCAGGGTTGTTAAATGGTTTTTAGTCTAGCTGTCTGTTTTGGTGGGGAGTCTTGGGGTGTTTTGTGGTTTGGGGTTTGGTTTTGGTTGGGTTTTTTTTGTTGTTTTGTTTTGGTTTTGTTTTGTTTTTTACTAATTTGAAAATTTCTGAGGTAGTTTCCTAAAATAAATGTACTGTAATTAGAGACTAAGTCTGAAGGCCTGTTCAGTGGGTATCTTCTAGGATTGGTAAGGCTGCCTAGGTTGACTAGCAAATCCAACACAGTTCAAGGGCTTAATTTTGAAAGCAGAAAATATATGTTCTGACTTGAATGATCTCCATTACAATCGTGATAATATATTTCCTGTTACTGCATTTCTGCTTAAATAAAAGTTCCAAAGGGAATGGTTTGTTTTAAGCAACTTTTCTAAATTAGCATATTTTGCAAATGATAAAAACTAATACAAAGTGAAAACATTTAAAAATCATTATATAAATGGCACATGTTCTTCCATTTATAAGGTGTCAGCAGATAGAAATTAATCTGGTTTAGCTAGTGCTCAGCTTTGCGACTGCTGCAAAGAAAATTTTAGTAATTTACAAAGTATTTTACTGAAATTGTAAAGCCATGCAAACATTTCTATTGGGTCTTAGCAGATTTACCATTTTGACAGATTTTACCATCTAAAACACCTATGATGCTGGAAGGTACATGTTATGCAGCTGCACTCAGGTTACAGTGAAACTGTTTCATTATTTCTGAATGTTTGTGACTGTAACTGAGCATCTGATTCTCTACTTAGGGTTACTGGTGTATTATAATTAATTCACTGTTAAGACTATTTGACTTTAAGTGTGTTTTACGAACTGAGATATGGAATGGCTATGTTATAGCAGGATGCGAAATGGTAGCGATAATGGGATGAAAATGAAATTTGCCTGTTAGAAAGGCAGGATTGAATGCTATGTGAGACACACTCAGATTAAATTTGCCAGGGCAAAGCTAAATAAAATTTGCCTTGTTCTGCTAATTCTTCGTGCTGGGTTAATTTTGGCTGGCAAAGCTTATTGGCCAAATGAACATTAGCTTCTACATGCTGAACAGTAACATGGTGTAAATAAGAACGTTTTCAGTTCATCTTGGAAGGCTGAGAAAGGGGGTAGTACTAGCTCCTCCAGCTGGGTCTCCCCGGCGGGTGAGGAATGGCACCCCCTCTTTTTTAGGAAAGACAACACTTCTACTTAGCAAGCACACAGCGAAGAGAAACTGAAGGGGATTTCATACCCATAAAATAAGTTAATTTGAAAATTGCCTTAGAGTAAGGAGAGAAGCTGAAAGAAGAAAAAAAATGCATGGCTTCTCTCTGCATACAAGCACCCTGCCACTGTACTGGTCCAGAGACAGGTTTTATCTGTTGTGTTATACTGGGAAATAGCAGCCCTCTGAGGGCAGCAGCATCTCCTCTCTTCCCTCCATACATTTTCAGCTCTCTGAAGATGGTTTTTAGGCAGCAGCACTGAAATCTCTCTTTCCACTCCTGCTGTGGCCCAGGCCAGAAGGACTGAGTCTCCAAGGGATGGTTGGAGCCACCTCTTCCTCTGTCTGGCTGCGTGGTGTAGATGAGTCCAGCACCCAAACAAGGATAATTCATAACCACAGTGATTAAAATTGCAAGGGCATCAGCCATTGTACTTGGAGGTATTTGCCTCTTCTTTCTGAGTCTTCCAGCCTGCAATTTGTGCTCTTCCAAAACTCGTAGAAATGAAGACAGAACTAGGAGCCTGCTGTGGGTGGGACATGGGACCAGGATCACGGGTACATTGGCATTTGGCTTCGTTGTTTGAGATTATATGTCTCATAGTGTTAGACATTTTACATGCCCGAATACTGTGTTTAAGGATGACATGAAGTAGGTGAAGCAAAATGCTTTTAAAAAACAGCACAAACCATTGCATAAACTTTTATGAATGCTAGGTTCAGAAGTGAATTCCAGAAAATGCCAAAATACCAAATTCTCATGATGTGTCTAAAATGGGTTTTTTGGTGGTTGGCTGCTTTGTTTGTTTGTTTTCTTTCTGTGTGAGCAGGGGTGATCTGGTGTCATGGGTTTTGTCCAGCTTTTTTCACACATGGATTTCATGGTTTCCTTTGGAAAAGTCACTTTGTGAGGCAAGCTTGAACTCTTTCTGGTATTTCATCTAAAATTACAAGCTTATGTGGAACCTGTGAAGCACTGGTAATTAAGAGAGTTAATGGGGTGCTACCTGCAATGAATTCAATTGCTTGTGACAAGAACTTTTTTGTTTAACCATAGGTTATCGTAGTGCAGTTGTGTTGGGGGGGGTTAATCTGTAAAACATGGTCTCTGCTCATGGTGTTGGGTTTCTTAGGTGTTTTCATGGCTCTTGCATTGAGATTTGTGATTTGAGATATGGATTCCCCTTCCTCCTGCACCTTGCAGGGCGAGTTCTTTAAGTTCTGACATTCAGTAGAAGACATGAATCTCATTGTTCCTCTGCCATAAGATTTTGACATGTCCCTTAAGCAATTTAAAAGGTAGCAAGCTGTACTTGCATCCAGCAAAAAAGCAAGCTCAGCCTTTTCTCCAGTGCCAGATTTAGCATGAAGATCTGAATTCAGCTTCTAATTTTCTGTAGATTTCTAGCAATGACTCAGGCAAATAAGTAAATCTCTTTCAGCTTGTTCTGTAGCTCCTGTTCACTGAATTGTGAGCATCCTTGGGAGCAAGGGCTGCTTTTTATGCATTTGGAAGATGAGTTACCACTGGGAAACCTCACTGTGCTTCACTAATACAGCTAACAAATAACAGGCTGTAACTTCACTGAGGGTGACTTAGTGAAGAAGAATGTTGGCTGAATGCTGATATGTAATGAAGCTGTAAATTTTTTTTCCTGATTTGCAAGTTGTCTAATGGCATCTGCTGTTTGTTCACAGAAAGGGGATTTTCTCTTTTAGGATCGCTTTAAATGATATGTGCTTATAATTGAATATACAGGGTGTGGGAATAAAAGGTCCTGAATGCTATTAAAAATTTATAGCATAGACATAATAAAGGTACAGAGCTGGTACATGAGAGCAGCTACTTCAGTAATATCTCGAGCTCTTCACAGTCCCAACTGCTGCGTGTCTGAGCCTGCTTTTGCTCCCAGTTATGTCTTTGGGAGAAATCCTAGATTCTTCTGATAGTGCATTAGACAAGTCTTAATGTGAAATGCAAAAGGTGATTGCACTAAATGAGTAAAGTTTTAATTTTAAATACAAAAATTGTTTTTTTTTCTTCTAAAATGTGTTATTGTTCATCTTTATTTCTGAAGGCCTTCGAATTTTTAAAACTTGAAAACTTTTGCAAATTTGTGATGTTTCCTTGAGGAGGTGGTACTGACAATACAGAATTTAATGAATTAATAGTCATATGCAGGTACCAGCTAAGATGTCCTAACTTCCCTGTCAGAGCAAAGCAAGTTCTTGGCTTACACTGCAGGATGTCTGGGAAGGCTGCTGTCTATTCCCACCAAGCTGGCTATGTCATTATCGAAGTTGTGACTGTAGGGCAGACCAGAACTGCACTTCTGTTCATAAATCCACAATAAACCAATAGACAGCTACATAGGAGAAAGCTGGCAATGGATCCCACTGCTGATTTCATATCTCAAGGTGATCTCTGGTTAGAAGTGTAGTTGTGGTACATGAGCAAATGTACAGCTTTGGCATGCATATGTGAAAATGTAATGATATGAACAGACGTTTATTCTGCGGATTTCAGCTCCTGTGTCAGAAATGCCTCTTCAGTTTCCTTTTCTTCATCACCAATATGGGTAAGAGATGTTATAGCTTCTGCATGACAGAAGTGAGCCCTTGCCTCATTTGCTGACCTACTGCTTCTACTTGCTTTACCAGAGAGACCTTAATCTGTTCCAAAATGAGGACTTTGTCCTGTTAGGCAAAATTAAGTAACCATCAGTAAATACAGCTATGTGAGTTTAAGCATTTTAAAAAAAAAAAAAAGTCAACCAATATTTATAGGCTAGCTGGACACAGAAGTAGAAGTCCTTAGGCCAAGGAGTCTAGGTAAGATATCCAAGCTGTGTGCTGGGGAAGGAGACATGCTCGTACAAATGTGTGGGCAAGAGAGGAGAGGGCTTTCAGATGTCCTTAGCAAGGCTAAGGCATTGCAGTAAAGGGACAGCTTGAACCTGTCAGGGCTGGGGAGAGATCTCTCAAAATAGTGAAGGGTGTTTTCAGATCAGAGCAAGATGGGAGAATTTTGTCTGTCTGTCTGAAACCAGCAGTACTTGTGGCCTGGGCTTGCTCGCTAGCAAGTGCGAATTTATTCTTGAGTCATTGCTGCTTATAAAGTGTTTAAAGTAGTTTAATTTTTTTAACATTACTGAAAAGTCAAGACTTTAAAAGGAGGAACTTAAAGAAACACAGTGAAACTGCAAAGCAGCACAGCTTTCTAGTTTGGTAACAGCTGTGCTTCAAACCCTGCTCTTACATGGTTAGAGGCATTGCTACGTAAAAAATAACTTTTTGTGTAGTCTTATTTTTATTTCTTTCATGTGATCCCCTTTCCTCATGGGGTGAGGGTGTAGTTTATTCCCAAATCTGTTAGCCCCTCACAAGTAAGTAGGCAAGAAACTTGACCTCAGTTGTTAATCTTTCTTTGAAATCTTCTAAAGACTCAGGTGAAAGCCAGTCTTTGGCTTGTATAACTTTGAAAGTCTTAGTCAGAGCCCATATGTTACAACCTGGAGGAAATGATGCTTCGGGATGACTAACAGAACATGTTCCTGCTGTTAATTTGGGTGTCATTCCAGAAATTTAATTTGTAAGCTTTCCCTTTCATTTTGTTAACACATTTACTTACTAATTCCAGTCTTTGCTGTTGTTCCCCACTAAGGAACTTAATGAAGGGATAAATTTTATATTAACAAAGAGAGGTATTTGTTTGCCCTGCCTGCAACGAGTAGGGAGAAGCAGAGAGCTTATGTGTGTTAGATTAGCAGAAATATGATTTACAGATAGGAAATTCACTTTAATGTAGCTTCCTGCTGCAAACGTTTTGCTCTAGTCTCTGAATGGGTGTGTAATTTACCAAGAGCGAGGCTATAAAGTACTACTTGGGAATTATTTCTTTCTTCCAAAAAGAAGCAAATAGCTTTCAGTGGTTTGATGCTTAAAGCTGACCATGCAGTTATAATCTGATTTGCAACAGGAACGCTAGGAAAATTACTGAAGAAAAGGTAGCTTTATAACCTCTTCTTACCACTTGTTTAATATCTGTCTGTTAGACTCCCCTTCATAGTGAAGGATACATTGTATAACCCCAACCCAATTAATGCGTGTTTATTGATGTGAAAGGTGAAATCATGGAGGCATAAGCCAGCCAGGCTGTACCTGTGACTGGACGAAGTCTGTGTGACTGGTGATGCTGTGCCCAAGATGCACCGTGAATGCTCCCTGTTGTGGTTTATTCTGCAGAAGCACTCCGGAAGCACTTAACCGGAGGAGCGCAGAGTAGCTGTAATAATGAAATGTCAAATTCTCAACACAGGGTTAAGGCAGCCGACCACGGATCAGTGTGGCTGCACTGCGGAATGCCTTTTTAAACCAGTCTGCTTTGTAGGTTCCGTGGCAGTGGATGCAATCTCCAATCTGCTTTTGTGTTTTGTATGACTTAGTGCTTTCGTTGTTGGTAGGCATGATTCTAGCTATGGCATTGCAGTAAAAAACAGGCAATTGATGAGTTTGTGTTGTGTATGTATATGCAAAGCTGATACATCTAAAGCTCTGAGGGTGAGAAGGTTCGCTGTTACTGTGTCCGCTCCCTCTGGTGCCCTGATTCCAGCTGTGCCGCAGACAAAGTCTGTACTGAAGCCTTTTAAGCTGACGATTCTTCACAGTTTATTAAGATTGAGAAGCAAGTTAAATTTACAGATTCTTTCTTACCAGTAATGCAAACTGAGCAACTGTCTCACTTCTTGCTTGATTCTGTTTTACTTCAGTTTGTCTGGAAAAGTTGAACCAGCTCAGTGCGATTGTTGTGGGCTTTTGAAGGTTGAAGTTTATTTTAGAAACCTTGGTGCTAAGTAGTAGGCTTGAGAAGCTTTCAGTTATTTGAAATGGAATTACGATGTCGCCTCCTGAGCCAAGACTTTTTGTCCCAGCAATGAGGGAAAGAGCCAAGAAGTGTGAATGCCTTAAAAGGAGAGGAAGCATGTAGATATCTGCAAACTAATATTGATATCTCCTGGATCACACTGAGAAGAATGTTTTCCAAGTGTCAAGTCTTGTGTCTTGAAGTTCAGAATAGCAGTAATGCCATAAATGCAGCAGAGCAGACTTGTTTGTCAATGAGCTTGTTTTTAAGCTCGGCGTGATGCCACTGTTGCACTCATGAAGCTATGGAGGAGCAGGCTGTTGCGTGTAACTTGGCATCCCTGAGCCTCCTTGTTCAGCCGTATGATGTTGTAAACATCTGCTGCTGCAGATAGCATGATGGTTGATGACTTCTTGTGTGAATCTGGAAACTCACTTCGTTCCTCCATGTTCTGATAAATTTGTGTTATGCAAAGTGATGCCTTAAATGCAGTTAAGTGAATTAGCTTTCTTTGGCATGACCTTTCCAAAGAATCCTGTTCCCCATCTTAAAATTTGACGTCCTAAGGTTGTTTCAGGCTTACACCCTTACTGTCAGCATAAGGACATTTTGCCTTGTGTGGGTTATATGATGGGGAATAAGTGTCTGTGACCCCAGTGAAGGTTTTTTGGGTTTGGATTAAACCCCAGGTGAGTCACACAGTTCAACAGGTATTTTTGCTGCTTCAGAGTAGAAAACAGGTCAACTGTTAAGCCCTTTCAGAAACAGCTTATGCTTTGGCTAACGGCTCATGTGTCAGGTTCAGCCTGGAGGAATTTAGAAAAGGTTGTTTGAGCCCTTACAGCGCTGGGGACCCCTCCCGTGGCGGGAAACGCGGCACATGAGGGCGTCTGCTCTGCCCAAAGCCCTGCCTGTACGTCTTCCCTGCCCTCACCTCTCCTCTCCAGTGTTCATGCTGGACGCAGGCCTTCTCCTGAGAAAGATGCTCAGCTATCATTCTGATGAAAAAAAAATCCAGATTCTTTCTATTGTAGTTATAGAAAAAACATATATTTGTCTTCCAGAATCACTTTGTTGCAGTTGCCCAGCTTGCCCTCTTAGCTCTTTGAATTCAGACAGCAGCCCAAATGATCCAGTGCTCGTAATATGTAGAATATATAGAATATGATTGTCTGTAATGTCAAAGGATATTTTTAAAAGTTACCCTTAAAGTAGCAGTGGAAAATTTCTCACAGTACTCAGAAATCTGGAAATGAGAGTCAGGGGGTATGGTATTACTTTTTTTTTTTTTAATTAGAAGGTTTTTAAAAAACTGCTGGATCTGTGTCACTGCCTTTTCCTTTCTGTGCTAGCCCACACTCTGCTCTTCCTGTTTCATACAAGGACTTGCTCGTTTTCCTCCTTAATAGCAGTGTGCCTGATTTATTCTACAGGGTTTAAATTAAGAGGAAACTCAGCAGCAGGGGAAGAAGTGATGGATTTGAAAGCAATTCTCAGGCTTTTCTGTCCTGGCTCATTAGACAGCCTGCTTTTTTTTTTTTTTTTTTTTTTTTTAAAACTTAGAAAAACCACAGTTGCTACAGAGCAGCAGAAATACTGCCTTGCTCTTGCCTGTTGGCGTTCAGCATGCTGGTGCCTGCCTGTCCCCAGCAGTGCCGCTGGGCACAGGGTGCTCCTGGCTGCCGCTGGGGATCCAGGCATCAGTCCCCACCAGGCACCCCGCTGTGCCAGCCCAGATGTCTGCTGTTGCTCGAAGCAACGTTAGCTCTGATGCTGCTCTGTAAAACGTAAAGAAAACTGGGAACCCCCTCAGCAGCCACAATGTAAAATGGAAATGCTCCCCCAATGCATGCAGACCACTGTGGAAGTAGGTTTTCTGTCTTCCAAGAAGAGCCAAAGCATCATTGTTTCAACCCAGGTTTTGCTCTTGTGAAGTCTCTGTGTAAAGCTGACTTGTTGGTAGCCATGGAAATTCTCATTCCCCTATTGAGTTCTTTGCGATCACAGATGAGGGCAGGCTATCAAAACGGCAGTGGCGTGATCCCTCTGCATCTTGGTTACAAATCAGCTGGGTGCCAATTTAATTCACTACATATATGCTTTTATAAACATGCCTAAGTGAACCCAGAAAAGAAAAATGTCCAAGGTTAAAATATGAACTAATTAATCTTAGTGATTTGTGAGCTTTTGCTTCTGTAAGTAAGAACAGTTACACAGTTGTGCCTTTTAAAGAACGAAAAAGCTTCATTTCTAGGACAGCGGAGGGAAGTGTTCCCAGCCCGACTGACCGTCCAGGGGAGACAAATCAGACGGTGATGGTGTGGTCTTCGGTGAAACTCCCATTTTGCTCTTTTCTATCGTCTAAAGATGCTAAAGCCTGTACCTGAGCTGCTTGTTGTAGGGGTCCCCATGTTGCTGATGAGGTCCAGGCAGCCTCATAGGCTTCTGCTGAGCTGTGGGGAGGAGGAGACGGGCTCTGCGTGCTCCTTGCAGGTCACTTCACAGCCTGGAGTTTATGGTAAATGCTCCTAAATTTCTGTAGGAAAAACAGAGTAGTGGAACATGACATTCCTCAAATTTCTAATCTAAAAGAATAAGTATTTCTGTGTAGCCAACATGCAGCCTACGGAAAAGGCTGAAGGGGAGCTTTAAATCCTTCCTTTGTCAACTTTAAAGAAAAGTCTGTAAAATTTGGCAGAACAGCAAACAAATAGAAAAATTTATGTGTTTGTTTTTTTGGAGAGGGGCATTGTTTTATTTTGTCCCTGGAGAAATGAGATGGGCTGTACAGCCCAGTGTGGTTACTGGGGGACCTCACCTGCTGCTCACCACCATAACTTCACAGGAGCAGTCATGGAAGGTGCTGAGCAGTCACAGCTGTAAAAGACAACAGCAGCTTAGCTGTGAGGATGTTCATACCTGGAAATGAAATCCTGCGTGTGTTACTCTCAGATAATGAGCCTCACAAAACCAAAACAAGAAGTAAATAGCTGTGTGTTGATCCATCAAACCATGGGTGTGTTTATGTTGCCTGAAATATTAATGCTGTCGTGTAGTGTAGTATAGCACAGACATCTCTTTGTTCAGAGGTGAGTCTTTGTCTTCTTGACACTGGATTTAAGGCGAATGCCCTAGTTCATACACGGTGCTCATCTTTTACATAAAAGATTTTATAATTGCTCTTGATACAAGCATAAACCAAATCTAAAATTATGAATACCTTAGCAATGCAGTGCCTTTATTTTACTTTTGTCTGTTCACTACTAATAATGTCTGATTTTGGATTATAGGACAGAAAACTCACAAAAGTAGAGAGGCAGAGATTTAAAGAGGAAGCAGAAATGTTGAAAGGTCTACAGCATCCAAATATTGTGAGATTTTATGACTTCTGGGAATCCTGTGTAAAAGGCAAAAGATGCATCGTGCTGGTTACGGAATTGATGACCTCTGGAACACTGAAGACGTAAGTACTGCGTTCCTGTTGAGGAGGCTAAGAATAGCGATGGAAATTTTTAGAAGAATCCTACTTTCGTATTCTGAAAAAGAGCACCTCCAGATAAAAAAAAAAAAATGGAGCTGTTCTCTGGTGTCTGTCATTTGTCCCTGCGTTTGAACTGCATTGATTTGACATGAAGAATTTTGGCCTCCACCTCTCTTTCCCTGCTCTCACTGTTTCAGTTATGCAACTAGAAGCTGTTCTCTGGTGTGTTTCATCTTCTGCCCATGACGTTTTAATTTGTCAGGGTGTGTTTTTGTGATTGCTTTTGTGCTTGTATTTGCATGTTTTGTTAGAAAATTCAGATAGAAAAGCACTTGAATGGTAGAATCTCTTTTTGAAGCAGAAGGTCCTCTAGGTTATCTACTAAACAATATTAATTAATAGCCTTTGGTACCGATGATCTTGTTAAGGTTGGTATAAAACAGTTGGCATGAATTCTGGAACAGATTTTCAGCCCCAATGGGAGCAGTACTCGTCACTGCATATATCCAGTATGCTACTCTGCCAGTGCATTAGCAGGTTTTACATTTTTCCAAAATGTACCCTGCCAATCAGTAGTTTAGGTAAATGGAAAAAATGCAGGTGCATGGTACAGAGGTCAAAGTCTTGTAGTTAAAATTAAACTTCAGTATTCTTCTGATTTGAATATATGAAACATATTCTAAAGCTGTTCTCTGCATGAAGTGAACCGCTGTACTATTAGACTTGCAAATATTTGGTTGTATTTGCAGCAAAAATGCTTATTATCTTCCTCCCTAAAAATGAATGCCCTAATTCCTCCTTTGAAAAGATCTATTTCTTTCAATTTTGTGATATTTCTGAGCTGCTATTATGGCATCTAATAAGGGGCTTTTATCCAGAATGGAGTTTCAGCTGTTAAAGCCCCTAGAATCTCTTATAACACTTCATTTTCTTTATACCCACTTCTGTGTATGTTTGTGCTCTAGGTATCTGAAGAGATTTAAAGTGATGAAACCAAAAGTCCTGCGTAGCTGGTGCCGGCAAATCCTGAAGGGCCTTCTTTTCTTGCACACAAGAACTCCACCAATAATTCACAGAGACTTAAAATGTGACAATATTTTTATTACTGGACCAACTGGATCTGTGAAAATAGGAGACTTGGGTCTGGCAACCCTCAAGAGAGCTTCATTTGCCAAAAGTGTAATAGGTAATCCTTCTGTTCTCCTAGGTTTCCTTCTGTTGGTATGGTGGCTGTCTTTTGAATATCTATCTTTCACATTTTGCATTAGTGTTTTTCTTTCACTTGTAGGTTGGTAGTAGAGATTAAAGTGGTTTTGTGACTGTTCCCTTTATACCACTATAAAAATCTCAATCAGTAGGAAATGGTATCATGACTTCCTCTTCTCCTTCCTTCTGTATCACAATGGTAAACCACTTCTTCTGTTTGTTTTTTAATTGAAATATTGGTATCCACAAATCCTTCTCCTCTCTCCTTCAAAAGGAGCAGCAAGGGTTCTCGGCAGCTTGTGTGCATCCTCCTGAGAACTGGCTCAGTGCCTGCTGAGAGGGGAGAAGAAAAGAGAGAGGAGAAGGAAGAGAAAGGATGCCATGCTTTCTCCCTAACAAAAAAAGTTGCAAAAGCTTGGGAAGGCCTCTGGGAAGTCTTCTGCTTCCAGTCATGCTGGGATAGGGATGGTTACTTTTGCTGAAGGGAGAGGTAGTAGTGCTCTGCAGAGCCAGGCTTCTCTCCTTTGCAGAGAAGTTGTAGTGGAGCTGATCTGGCTGGAACACCTTATCCCCATTTACTGGGGCATCAGCAAAACAGGCTGCTTCTGCAGGCAACTGCAGAGCTTGTCCCTGCCTCGATGCCATCCTGGCAGAGTTCTGCTGAAACAACATCTGCAATTTATTAAAAATCAGTAGGTACAAAATTAGAAGAAATTTCCACTAGGATATGCAATAGCTGATGCCCTTAGTTGGTGCTTGTGTGAGGAGTGTTAGAACTTGCGTTTGCTTGAACTGGGAGGACATTTTCTGAATGACTGTTGAAAGACATCATTTCCTTCCAAAAGTTAAATTCAGTGTTTTCTTTGTAAATGTAATGTTTTCCAGAATTCTCAGACGTTTTGTGTTTTTTACCCAAGCTTCCGTAGCAAATCTCCCTTGTTGAGATCTGTAGGTGATGGTTCTAGGAAGCTGCAAGTTCCTGAGGAATGATGCTGAAAGTGGGGCAAGTTATCATGCATGTAGCTGTATTTCAGCTTACAATATAAATGGAAATGAGATTCTAGGTAATTAGAGTTAGCAAACTGATAGTGACAACCACTGTTCCCTTAATATATATGAAAATAGCATCCTATCTTTCAAGCAGTAGTTGCTTAAATAATTATTTTAGCATCTGAAATTTTCAGAGATTATAATTCTTTACAATTATTTGTATAGAAGTATCGACTTTAATGCTTAGGGAGCCCAGTATCATTGAAGTAAAAATGATAGAAGTTTTGGATTTGTGCTTGGCTACTGTGGGTCTGCTTAACCTTGTTGATTTTAGTGAAATCATGTTGGTTTATATCTGTTAAGTTTCTCTAGTTTTTAACTTCTAATAATTGGCGGGGGTTTTTTTTGACGGTCAGTATTTCTTCACATAATTTTTTTGTGGTATGACAATTGGCCATGGGACATAATAATATCAGTAATACCAATACAAGTTTTTGTAAAATCAGTTGTTACCACAGCACTGTCAAAGCACGCTCGTGTCTAAAAGAAATTCAACACTGAAAAGGGCTGCAGGTTGCTGGCAAGGTGTCTGCATTCATTTTGGCAATATAACCAAGCTTATCTTTTTCATGAGTAGTGCTGCTCCAAGGAAAGAATTAGGAGGGCTTGGAAACACTGGTGAGATGAGTAATTCTGCCCCCTCCATAGATGTAGTAGCTTTAAAGGAATATTAGTAGCTGCAATTTTACATCAGTCTGAACAGAATGAAGTCAGCATGGCTGAGGTCCAATTGTTCCCTTGCTGCGTTCGTGCCATCACTGATACTCGTCTGACCTTGCAGTGTATCTCTGCAGGGAGCCAAGCCAGGGCAAAACTCCTTCTGCCAAGAGGAGTTGAATAGATGCTGAGTGGCTTTACATTTAGGTGGTCTGTTTTGTTTAAGGATACTTGTATGTATTTCTTCCCAGCCCCAAGGGATGGGGGGGGGAAATGTCATTTTCATGCTATTTTGGAATGGTGTCAAGAATTTCATTTGCTTCTTAGACTATCGCTATCACTTTTTCAGATTTGCTTTAAATGCTCCATAATTCATGAGATTCACTCCTGCCTCTGAGTCTTGTTCCTTCTAAAACAAGGTAGCAGCTCCAAAAAACATTCTCTATGGTAGTTATTAACTGTTTCAGAGCAGCAGCTACCGCCTGTGTGACAGCTGGGAGAAAAACCTTAGGTGCTTTCACGACATGGGTCTGGCTGCTTTACAAAGGCTGAAGGAATGAATGTCTTTGAGGTGGAAGGAACATAAACAAGGGGAGAGATCGATCCTGAATTTTGCAAAATGAATTTTACAGAAGTGCTTGTGCTGGGGCTTGTTTTGCGAGTTAGGCCAAGTCTACTTTAGAGAACATGCAAAAGCAGAGTTTTTACTGACAGATCCTAATTTTGAGAGATGTAGTTTATGTTACCATTAAAAAGAAAGCTTATGTCAAGTCCCCAAACATATACGAGAAATACTTTTTCTCAGTATATGTTATTTTAATTACAGTTGTGCTTTTGCTGCTGATGTAGAGATGTCATAACAAAAAACTAATGGACCCACCAGGCTGCCGTGGGGTGCTGGTGGGCAGTTTGGGTGCTGAGGCAGCTGCTGCTGGGCTGGAGGGGCAGAGTTTGTCTGGGTCCTTCAGGTGGTCCAAGATGCCTCGCACTCCTTTTGGCATCCAGGTGCTTGTGGCTCGCTGGTCCTCTCCCGCAACACACGAGTGCATTGATCTCTCTTCCTTCATCTTTTGTAAATGTAAAACAGAAATAAATTAGTCTTGACTCCTAAGCATAAATTACATTACAAGATACGGTTCCTGGAATAAATCACCTAAGTGTTAATTTTTTTTTGCTTTTGCTTTGTAAGACCACACTTTTCAGAGTAGTTTGCTGTGCAAATGTTGCAGGCGTTGTAAGTCGCCACTTGTCATAAAGCTGCAACTTCCCGTTCTGAAGCAGTAAGTACAGTGCTTCACTTAATATTTATCTAGTTGCATCAGATTTCTGATACCCTAATCCCTGTTGAGTAGGACCTTATTCTGTGAGTAGCCTCATTGGTTTGTCCCACTAAACCAGTGACAGAATTGTTTAATGTTTTGTGCGTGACTTTGTAGGTGATTTGCGATACTATTTGCTTTCAAAGTGCTGTCTGTCTGCTGGGTGGTTGCTGTGTATCTCTGGAGGGAAAAAAAATGTAAATTTGCATTGATAAAAACAAGAGTGAAGGTTCTCGTTTCTTCTCTCCTTTTCACCTCCACAAGCCTGTACACATCTTTCTTTCCACCCAGAAAAAGAAACCATTTCATGACTTCCAGTATGGTCAGGCAATGTGCCATTTCTCATTCTCTTGTTCATTTTTGGAATTTTGATACTTTTCCTTTTTTTTTTTTTTTTCTTTCTTTCTCCCCTCTTCCCCCTTTTATTATTACCAGCGAGCCATGGGTATGTAAGTGTGTGTGTTGACTTTGGGTTTCTTCCCTGGAGGATGCTTGAGCTTTTTCTAGTTACTTCCCTCTTTTGAAATAATCTTGCATGCACCCTTACACAGCTATAATGTGCACACTTCTTATAGGCAAAAAAGATTGTGGTTAAAGCCATTTAGACTTCATCAAAAATTTACATTCTTTTTGTGCATGTCTGTGCAGGTACACCAGAATTTATGGCCCCAGAAATGTATGAGGAACACTACGATGAATCTGTGGATGTCTATGCTTTTGGAATGTGCATGTTGGAAATGGCTACCTCAGAATACCCTTACTCAGAATGCCAGAATGCTGCTCAAATTTACCGGAAAGTAACCTGTGTGAGTAAACGTCCTTAATTTGTGTTGGGATTTTGTAATTTGAAGGTTTAAAAACATGTTTTGATGAGGTGTCAGTACTGTTGAATGCATAGTGTGTTGTAGAAGTTGAGGTATTTGAGCTCTGGGTTACACAAACCTGTTGCCGGTTTATTTGTAAGCTTGCAATTCCACGGTTGGATTGTGTTTGACTGTACTGCAGCTACATAAAGTATTTTCAGTAATCTTTCTTGCTGATTTTGTCTCCATCAGCCAAAAATACATAAAACGTGGGAAGACTGTGCAGGGAAAAATCTTTGCTCTAGTCTTGCTTCCTAAATGGGGACTTTTCAGACTTGCTCAAGTTCCCCACAAAGCTGAAAGGACTAACTTTTAGGTTAGAGCCTAAATACTTATTTTATATGGTGGAGGATGTTTGATTTGGATTTCCAGCACAGATTCTCTCTGTTTGTTTGTGCAACAAATTATCTGAAGATATAAAAGGGAAAAGATAGCAATATTTAGTTTTGGAGTCAGCCAGAGGAGCTTTATATCTGCATTTTGGAACTCTGCAAGGTCCGGTAATCGCCAGACAGGAACCATGGAAATGAGTTTGCTGCATTTTCAGGTGAGGTTAGGCTGGAGAAATCAATCTAAGATAATCTCTACACTGAATAAAATACCCTCTCCAACATTCTCACCCCCAGATGATAAATGTGTTTGTCTACATGAGCTGTACTGAGAATGCCTGAAAAAACTCCTGAGTCTGTAAGATGCTATCAGATTGCAAATCACTGACTGCAGAGAAATGAGACTTGCCAAAGGCTTTGGCAGCTGTGGTTATATGCTGTTCTGCTTGGTTAAGTGAAACCAAGAGTTACAGGAGGTTTTTTTCAGGATAGATTATGTTAAGCAGACTGGTTTGTCAAAGATTTTCCCAGGTACTACTTTCCATCTGGCTGCTACAAAAGAAGATAGTGAGCTGTGTGGTTTGGTCCTCGTGCATCACCAAAAGATGCAGTCTGCACACTTGGGATGTGAAGAGGGTAATCCTCAGAAGAAAGCTGCACTAAAATTTGCAAAGATTAACTACAGATAAGGTTGCTTTTATTTCTTTGACCTATAAGGTAGAAAGAGTAGTTAGGCTTACATAGTAGATATATTGAGCAGATCCATCTCTCAGTCTCCAAAAGAGTGGTCCCAAAATGAGTTTGTATTCCTCTTATCCAACTGCTTGTTATGAGCAAAAATCTTCCCAAAGGAAACTTAGTAATAACTGGTTGATTTTGTAAGGACTTGAGACCACTTGTCTTCTCCAAGAGGTTTAGTGAATCAGGCCAGTACAAATAGGGTTCTGTGAAATCCTGCAGTCAGCAAACACTGCTCGAGGTCAGAATTGCATTTTCTGTGTGCTAATCTTTCATACTGGATATGGAGGTGATTTCATCAGATACCCAAACACTCACATGTGCCAGTTGATGGGTTTATGTGCAATTTAATTTTTATAGGTATAGTTTGTGTTGTTCAATGTCTGTCTTTTCCCACCACTGAAGACCGGGATGCTGGGAGGTTGGTGTTCTTGTTGTAGATTGCTGTGCTAACCAGCTGTGATGATGCTAACCTGGTGGGAGAGTGAGGATGCAAACAACTCAGGAGGCTGTGTTTCAAAGTTGAAGTCAGTATCACAAGGCACAGGAGGATGTCCCCGCTGGAAATGAGAGAGATGCCATGACTTTCTGAAAGCAGGAGAACACACATGAAGAGGGGAAGCAGCTTTATCCCATTTTTTTTGTAAACTGTTGCAAGCTGACATTTGTAGCTTGGTAAAGCTGAATCTTGCCCAATGGACTGCAACCCGGATTTCTGGTAGTTTAACTCTTCTTAGAGTGTTACTTTCAACCCATAGCTACTCAGAAATAATTAAAAAAAAAAAAAAAAGGCATCAGAAGCTGCTCAGCAGGGCAGTTAGCATCATCGCTATGGCTGGAGCAGCTCCCTATGGTGCTGTAGGGAAGGGAGAATGTGCAGAGATGGGTCTGCTGGTTTACTGACAGCAGCTGTTGTGCTCTGCACCATGGGCTGGCTGGAAACACATGCTACATCTTCTCAAAGAAGTGAAATAGGTTTGATGGCTCAGTGGGGTTGCTTGCCTGAATCCTTAATGAGGATGGCCGCTTGTTCCACATCGTTATTCCATGGTGCTTTATCACATTGTTATTCCACTCACTCTTCCCCTCCAAGTAAAAGTTTATTTTGTTAGGCACAACGGTGTGTTGGCTTCATTTAGGTATGTAGTTCTTCAGATGTGCTCTAAATACCATCTTTGTAGGTAGCTTAGGAGATACCTCCTTGGGCTCTAAAACTTCACATGGTGACAACAGGAGTCTCTTCTAAGTTTAGACTTTGGTGTCTCATCTCCTGAATGTGATACCGGTCTTGTAACCCTAGATACTGAATGGCTTTCATGAGAAGTGTGGGGTGTGTTACCTGCTGTCTTGGACAGGTGTTGCGTGAGCAGTGTGCCTCATTTGTTTGTGGAGCTGCCATCATGGTTAGCTGATGTTAAGGTTACCTGGGTATGTGTGTATGCATTTAGAGCCACAAAATAATATAGATGTCTTCCATTGCTCCACATACCCAGAGAAACTCTGTGTACAACTCTTAGCCATCTGGAATATTGGTAATTAAGACTTCGTAAGACTCCTAAGCCTCATTTATCAAAGCAACATCGAAGATGGCAAAGAGTAATGATTAATCAGAGGATTCCTAATTAGATGTTATATTTCAATTTGCAGACTTCAGTAGTCATTTTTTTAAACACTGATGAAAGCCTGAGCCAACTAATTTTCTGTGGCAATAACCTTTACAAAGCTGAGGATTATATGGTAAATTATTATAACTTTGTAAAACAGGTCTTATACTAGCAACTTGAGAGAGGTGGAAAATAATGCTTATCATGAAGAACGAGTAATGGTGGAGAAGCTGTTGAAAGGTCACTTTATTACTTGTAAGGGGTATTTTTGAAACAGAGCTGTCTAGCAGGGAAAGCTGAGGCAGAAAGCGTCAGGTACAGACGTGGAGGGTGTGGTTACTGCTGTTTTCAGCTGAACTTGGAGCAGTAGCAGTGGGAGCAAAGGCACCAGGATTCCTTAGATGGAAAAATTGGCATTACTGTACTTCCAAGGAAAGGGTTAACCAGCTCCCTCTGGAGAAGGAAAAAGCCCTGTCAAATGCCATGAGCTGCATGAACTGTCAGACACAGAGGAGGAGCAGGGGGTGGACCTCTTGGTGAGAGTGCATGAGGAGCAGCTGGCACCCAGCGGGAGATCCTCAGTCCCAGAAGGAACCTCTCTGGCAGTTCAACAGCTTCTCTAGAGGACCTGCATCCACAGAAGAGCTGGCAACAGCAAGGGACCCCGCTTCGATCTGCGTGAGTCGCTCAGCCAGCTCCGCGGAGGCTGAGGGAAGATGCTGCTGCTGTTGAGGTGTAGGCATTTAGGGTGTGGGGTCCCTCTGCCTTGTCCTGAGCCATCACCTAACAGTGAGATTTGCCCCGTTAGCTGGGGCGGTGATGATGTACAGACAAGAAAACTTAAAAAATCACTTTTTATTAAGAGTTAGGGTTGGTCATGCAGCCGCTATTGCTAGCATTGGGTTTTACTAGACTAAAATATAGCATAGAAATGGAGTGTAGACTAAAACCAAGAAGCTGAATTACACTGTTTTCTTCCTAGTGTGAGATGAGGTTTGGGGTTCTCACTACAGCAGAAGGTGGCCCTGACCTTCTCAGATGGAGGGTTTCAATGGTGCAGTGCTGCTCCTGAACACTGTCACGTATTTCAGCTTGTCAGTGAGAATTGTAATTAATTTTTGATGAAACTGGTTTTTTTGCACCAGAAATGTAAACACTATTTTTAGTTTTTTAAATTGAGGGTCAATGTAATGTAAAAATGTGATTCCTGTCTAGTTTCCTGATGCTTTTATTTTAAAAATATAAAATAAAGTAACTGACTTCTGCCTTGGGCTCAGCATCATGGTGGCAAGCACTAGAGGTGCTAATAGCATCTAAAGGGGTTGGAATTGCTTGCTAGTGTTTGCATCAAGCAGGTGATTGTTTGCTAGTGAAGGTACAATAACCACCTTATTCTTTCATCTCCCTCTAACCTTACTTGGGATTGTGCTGGGATGCACATTCCCTCTGCTGCCCAGCACAGTCAGTGTCTTACTTTGGGTTTGCCATTATAATAACTTTTTCAATTGTTTCTACTCTGTGTCCTAAAGCACTATCAAACTCTTGCCTGCTAATAGGACGTAAGATATATCTGAAGTCAGAGATGCTCAAGTCACGTGCATTGGTAGTCCTTATTGGTATAGAAAATAGAAACATTACCTTTCTGAGACATTACTGTTTTGTGTTAAGATATTATGCGTTATGCATGCCGGTAGTGTAAGATAATTATACTTATTTATTTCAGGGACCTTTTATTCTAACTGATCATATTCTTATGGCTTAATTGCTGCTTTAGTTTTCCACTTTTGTTTCTACATATGTGTAACTGTATGTATATAATAGTTCAGGATAAAGCGGCAGTCATTTCCCAAACCATTTTCCAAATGTACAGGGGGACTCATTTCTTTGCCAGAATTAGACATGCTTGTTACGACTTGTCACTTTGCTCTCTGCCCTTTCAGCCTAAATTCTGGAGTGTAAACATAAAAAAAGTGGATCTGTAACATAAATAGAAAATGCATATTTTTCAAGTGACAGGTCCAAGCCACATTTATTGTATTTAACTTTGAAGTGATTTCCTGGTCAGCATATTTGCAGTGACCTTCATTCTGATGCTATAATCTCATTTTTCATGCATAACTTGATGGTTTTTCTTAGTCAGATTTATGTTTAATCATTCTGCCAAGTGATTTTAATGTAGACAATAGGCATATTAAGTGGTGAAACATCAGAGTCCCTGACCTTCCCATGGAGCTTCAGTCCAATGTTTTCTTACTGATGCAGAATGCATAGCAGACCAGCTGTATCTGCTGGGGGTGCATGGTGACCTCGCTGGGTTTAGCAGCACAAACCTGTCCTTTGAAACAAGCCACATGTTTATAGTGTTTGGTTTTGCATTTTAAGTTTTCATATTGTTTCTTTTTTATAAATATATTGAATGTTTTATTGGCATTTGCAGGCTATATTCTATATTGCTCATACAGATAGAATAAATTCTATAGCTGTAGCACAGCAACAACAGACAAATAATGGTATGAATGTCATTGCATTGACTTTTTGTCTGTTTCAGATATCTTTGTAGAGCTGCAGATAATCTTCTTAAATCAGCATTAGGACTGAGTACCATTTTGGAGTGAAATAGAGATGAGTTTATAATTGCATACAGCAATTTCACTGCTGAATGTCGTGGAGCAAAATCCTGACAAAATTGAGAACTGTTCCACTTTATTGACTTCAGAGAGTGTGTGGTGGGGTGGAATTTCAGTTGGAAACATGGTTTCAGCTTTTTCGGAAGAAGAGGTTTTTTTCCTTTTGTAGGAACTATGTGAGTCTAGAGACTACCTTCAGGTAGAAGGTGGAGTTTTAGTCTAAAGTAGACTGTATCTAGACTAGGATGGTTCCTCCTAGGTGAAAGGAAAACCTTTAGAAAAATTACTGGCTGACATGATATGTTACTCTTTCAAAAGTGTGCTCTGCTGATGGAAACATGACAAGCGGCTACTTTTAGACCTCACGTTTTTGCCCCCAACATAAAGGTTAAAATTTTAATGTCCTATATGTGCCTGACTGTAAGCTCAAATGTCATATACTGGAATGCAATGTATTTCAAATCTAATCACTTGAGAAAGAAGATGAGGAGACCAAGTGGTGGTGAGAGATTCAAAGTAAATCATCCTGTTCAAGACAGAGAAATTCTCAAAAGGGAGATTATTTGATTTTATCTCATTTTCCTCTTGGATACTTTTATATATAAAAAAAGCATTTAAAGAATTTGTATAAAAATATCCTTATGCACCTTATGTTAAGTTAGTTAGTGCTCCATTTCAGATGTGGTGGTGTTGAATTTACTTTTGTTTACAAGGCAGCTGTACAGTTTTCAAACTGTCATGGATAATTCCTTAGCTAATATACTTTGAATTTTGGTTCCATGTTTCCTTGGGAATGCTCAGGAAGGACAGACTGCTTTTGTATAAATGAAGGAGATGAGTCCTTTGATTGCAAATAGAAACCTGTGTTTTGCATAAACCCCCTTCATTGTCAGGAGGCTCGTAAGCATCAGGGCACAGCGCTGTAGGGAGGGTTTGCAGCATTACAATGAGATGGCCTGGGAGATTTTAATGAAGGGTAAGGAGCAATAGCATACTATAGCATATGGGCATTGAGAAAACACTTTGGCAAAGCAGTTCTGTTCAGTACTTCACTGGGCATATTTTGTCCTTGTTTGTTTTAGTCATCTATTCATAGCTTAGCTGTTCAGTAGATTAATACAACAGGTGTTTGGAGAGGAGTCAGTGTTCCTTCGAAAGATGTTGAAAGTAAAATGATGTTTGGAGGTGTTGCTATTTTTTTGTGGAAGCAATCTGTAAGGTCAAAAATAGGGCTCAGTCATCAGGGATCTGTCAAAAGGGCCATTTTCAGGCAAACCTGATTTCTACATGCCCAGTATGCCCTGCCCTGCTCCATCCCAGTCATGTCAGAGTTCCAGTCAAACCATGTAAATGAAGATTGTTCGTGAATTCTGGAAAAGAAAATTAAATCGACAGATACTGCGATATGCCTTATGCTATTTGTGTCTCTCATATGTTTAGTTTGTGTTAAGATATCCATGAAGCGCTCTGCAATTATAAAAAGTAATTGGCAGGTTCTGTTGAGTGCTTAGATGCATGAGCACTATATTCCTTTAGGTAGCTGAAAACTTTTCAGGTAGTATGGTGAAAGTTGCCTCTGCTGCTTTGTGTGTGTGTGTGTGTGTGGGGATGGTGGTGTTTTTTGGGGTTTGTTTTGGGTTTTTTGGGTTTTTTTCAGTTAAATTGATACCCATGCACGTTTGTGGGACATTTTTCAGTAAACATTAAGCTATAGTAGACGGTGCTCTTTATTACCCATTCTTCCTGATAAGTGTCACTAAGATGTAAATCAGTGGTTTCCTATAGCAAACTGGAGTGTTTGAAAATGTAGAGATTTGTCCTATTGCTTTCCATTGTGAATTACCAAAGATTTCTTCAAACTCCTCCCCATCTGAGAACACAATAGGTTCCTGTAGCTTTAGGGTGTATTAGGGTATAGAGGATTCACGCTAAAAATTTCTTTGGGTGGTACTTTGTTTTCTTTCATTTCTAATTCAAGTATGGGAGCTCTCTTAAGAAACACTCTTGACACACAGTGGTGTGCTTTTGCTTGTTTTGAGCCCTACCTGGGCTTTGGTAGGCTAGAGACTCCCTATCATTTTGACACATTTTTCTAATATACAAAACCCCCCTTATCTCATAAGTAAGATTTAGGTTTGCTTAAGCAAATAATTCTTTTTAGTGGGTCACAGCCAGTCAGCCATGTGTACGGATTATTTTGTTTTGTTCCCACAAGAATTTTTTTTTTGGATCTCAGTAGCTCTCTGCCTAGGCAAAACTGGGAAGCTGAATCTTTGTATGACTATTCTGCCTTTCTTTCCTGCCCCCTGCCCCCCCCCCCGCCCCCCCTTTCCCCCAAATTTATGAATCGCATATTTCACTTGAGTTTTTAAGACAAAAAGGGAGTGGTTGACCTGAAATAAATAAATAAATCCAGTTTAAAGTCAAATCTGAAGCTTGAATGGCAACAGAATGTTAATAAAAAGATAAAAGTATAATCTGATGCTGGAATATTCAGAAATGCTCAGAGAGGTGTCAGACCTCACTGAAACTCGCCCATAACATTTATTCAAGACTAAATTCAGTGAAGAAGTACTTACAGACGCTTTCTGAAATACTTCTTTTCTTTTTTCTTTTTTTTTTTTTTTTTTTTTTTTGTCCAAGGCAGCACCAGGTGAGCCAAAAGTCCACTCTTCAGGACTTCAGGCCTCCTTATCTGCCACTGCATGATCCATTATTTACTGTTCTTTCAGGGTGAAACTTTAAAAGGATTTGAATAGAGTTAAATGTCCAAATCCCATTCAGTTATGTGCTTAATCAGATTCTGGGTTTTTTTAGATAAAGGAAATCTTGTTTCCTTTTTATTCTTATTAACTTAATTGAAAGTACTTGGGTCCTTAAGTAATAGTGTTTAACTTCAGAATCTGTTCCCAAACTAATTTTGTCAAATTTTCATCCATATAGTAGGTAGAGACGTTACGTGTTTTTAAAATAGAATCACTATTTTTGTGATTTAAGCTCAACATCACAAATAAAAAGGATAACTTCTTGCGTTGCCAGTCTTTTCATCTATAGCTGAATATATGCATGGAAAGTACTCACAGGAAATCTTCTGTTAAACTGAATGGAATGAGCGTTAACAGATGTTGGGTATCTGTTAGTTGCTCCTATGTTGTTTGACAAGGAGAGTGGTAGGGTGGCCCCACTGGAAATGACGGCTGTTCCTAGTGGAACATCCCTTTCTCCCTGTCTGCAACCTGGCATCAGAAGAAATTGTCAGCCTGGGCTTTGAAAATGCACAGCTGCACGTGTGTGTTAACTGCCCAGGTGTTCCTGGTAATTATTTTTTTAGTATATTTTGATCACATGTACAGAAATGTGACATAATATATAATCTGTTATTTAGCCTGAGAACTTGCATACTACTCCTACAGATCTCTTTATCTTGGCAAGATATATGTTATTTTAATTAAGAGACTATATACCCTGAGGAGAATCATGCTGAGTTAAGATCTTGGTCCTGAAATATTAAAAAGTAGGGAGAGATGACCTATGACTGTCCTAGAAGTGTGCGTGTGTTTCAAATCCTCTCCATCTTCTTAAGATGACCCCACCCAACCTGAAAGAAATGCAAACTATTCCTGTTGCACTTACATCGAGCCAAAACTTCATATGTGGAGAAGCGGATTCTGCTTCTCTGAGTTTTCTTCTGCAATGAACAGTTGGGTTTTGTCCTTGAAAGGCTGTGCTCATAGGTTAGCTGTTCCAAATCTAGAACTGAACACTATTCCCAGAAAAAATGTTAACATTTGACAGAGATTTAACTTGATTTATAGGTTGATTTATAGGTTACACCTGCTCTGCCACTCATTCCCGATGAGATTCTAACAATGTGCTGGGGAAATGCAAGAGCAACACAGAGCTGTTCAGAGCATATTCTCCTGCTCCCCTGCTTGGTTTTGGGGCTGGTCTGGGTTTTTTTTTTGGGGGGGTGGGGTGGGGTGTCAGGGGTGTTGGAGAGTGTTGGAGACATAGAAAAGCAAAAGATTTGTGGGAAACAGGAGTATGGAATATGCCAAGGTATTTTTGACTCATTCTTGAAACTGGCTACCTGAAGAAAAACATGATTATTTGTCTTTGTTCATTTAGTGTTTTGAGAGTTAAGGCAAAAAACATAAAAGGAATAATTTCAGAAAAGAGTTATTTTGAAAATTTAATGAATATTGACTTCAGAGTCCAGAGGATACAAAAGTAAAGTTTGCAAAGGTTAGTAAAGAAAAAGGGAGATTTGCCCTGTATACAGCTGAGTTCACGTACAAACTATTGTGCTTATTTTGAAGTGCAATGGTACTTACAAATATGGTCGCCGTAAATCTTCAATTTTTCTTTAAGACTAACCACTTTAAAGTATTAGTTACTCCAAGGGTTGAATTGACTGTAAAATGTAGGAAAAATGTCCTTAATTAAGAGATATAATGTAATTCTTTTTCAAACTAAATTGTTTTTCTCTATCCTTTTAGGGTATAAAGCCAGCAAGCTTTGAGAAAGTTACTGATCCTGAAATTAAGGAGATAATTGGGGAGTGCATTTGCAAAAATAAAGAAGAAAGGTTTGTTTCAAGTAATCAAGTTTTGTATTAAATAACGTTTATGCAGGGTTTTCAAAGCTGTCTGTGGATTTTTGTTCTGGCCTCTTGGTCTCCCCTGTGCAGGAGAAAATGCAGAATGGAAATTCAACTATAAATGATTGCCTGCTTTCCTGCCATATAATGTCAGGATAATTGAATAAATGCTGTTGTTCTGTCTCTCAACCTCTCACCTTCAAAAAAATAAGGTCAGAAAGCATCATTGTGGACACGTGAGCTTGCGTATTCTAGTACATTCTGGCACAGCTGTCCGTAAAATATCACTCAGGAGGTTCTGTGTGGAGCATCAAGTGTGGTGGATGTCGACCATGAATGCGACATGGTAGATTCACCACAAGTTGTTATAGCAGATTCCATTGACTCGTTAGCCTCTGGATATGAAGACAAATTGTGCCTTGTTTCCAGCTTTGGTTTTAAAACCTAATCTTATACTGGCCTCTCCTAGATGAGTGTGTCTACTGTTCAGTATTTCATAACTTTCACAAATACAGTTTTTAGAGACCAACTGACTACCTAGAGGGAACCTCTTTTTTAGTACTCTTTAAGCTCAGATACTCAAGAAAAGTTGAATAAAGCTATGATCTGCATTTCTGTACATGCTTATGGTGTATGAATATTGCTGAAGCTTTGTGAAATAGGAAATGTTTTTTTCAGCAGTCCTCAGTAACACTGGAAATACTACGTCTTTTTGCTGAGAACACTAATTTGTTATGGATGAACACCAAATATACTGTAAATGTTTTTGCCTTTAACAACAGTTTCTTGTCACAGCCTCTTTGAAATTGCTTAAGACTTGCAGTATTTGAATATTCTTTATATCCATTGCAGATATGAAATTAAAGATTTATTAAGCCATGCCTTTTTTGCTGAAGATACTGGGGTAAGAGTGGAACTTGCAGAAGAAGATCATGGTAGGAAATCTTCTATTGCCTTAAGACTCTGGGTAGAAGATCCTAAGAAACTGAAAGGAAAACCCAAAGATAATGGAGCCATTGAGTTTACTTTTGATCTGGAGAAGGAAACTCCTGATGATGTTGCACAAGAAATGGTAAAATAAACTTATCCTGACAAAAATGTATATATATAAAGTAGTGCATAAATCTCAAAGGACAGCAGGAACAAGTCTGGTAAAGTAACTTCCGCTTAAACCATTCCAGGTGTCTAGTTTAAGCAGTTTGCATTGATTTTAGAATGAATGCTGCAAGAAAGGGGGAAACGGGGAAGAACAGCATTTCAAATAGCTTAGGGACCATAGAGGTCTCTTCTACTTTTGTATTTTGAAAACTCTTTTGCCAGTTTCTGCTAGCTGTTGAATGTCTTTAAATTTGTTTGGAATCTGTTTAGTTTCAGACAGCAGCTTAAAATAAATTAGAAGAGTTCAAAAGTTCGATCACAAAACATTCTGCACTGAATTCTTCAAAACACTTCATCTTTTCTGTCAGCGTTACTTAGGAAGAATGTAGATGAGGAAAGTCTGTGGTCAGCCACTCGTATCACCAAACATAAATAGGAACCTAGATTCAAGCCCACTGCACAGAATTAGGAATAAGCTTTGGATTTTTTAACAGATAAGTTTAACTTGGTGAATTTCTGTATCTTCATAACTTGTGGGGTTTTGTTACAGAAACTATTTCGTGTTCCAGTTTCACTATATAGTCCTTGAACTTGTATTTTAATGATGTTTTTACTGCAGTTGTTTAGGTTTTCTAATGTCACGGAGACATAGAATCAGTAAGCACTGAGTCAAGGGTCTGAATTTTCTTGTGCTTGCAGAAATGTTCCTATTATAATCTAAATCCCAAGGGATCCCATTTAATGATGTTGTCATCACCACTCCTGTTCTGCTTAGGAGGCACTCATTTTGGTAATGTTGCCTTACTATGCTTGGATTCATCACTATGTACTCCAGATTTAGTGGGAGAAATTCAGGCTCTTCTGTCTTCTTGTCGTTAGTTTGCAGTAGGTGCAATATTTTTTGAGCAATATATTGTTACAGAACTAATTTTATTTAAAAGTTGCCCTGGTACAGTTACTTGCTGTTATATTTTGCATTTAAATATTTATGGAAATATTTGGAATTTCGAAGTTCTGTAGGTTACTTGGCCCATAGTTGTGATATTTTGTTTTGAAGAGGAAATAATTCTCATAAAAAGTATATTTAAAAGGATCACTCCCAAACTACTGTGATACTATACCCTTTCTCAAATAATTTTGAAGCCTGTGTTTTGCTATTACATTAACAGTTACCTAAGTGACTGTATAGAAATGCTTTCAGACTTGAGGCTGTTGGGGTGACAGGCAAAGGGGGACATTTGTTCCTAAATGTCTTTTTCTAGCTGTTGTGAATTGTGGAAAACCAAAGCCACGTGCTTTCATCAATTTGTGTTGCTTTATGTGCTGTGGAAGAGAAGAATGCAGGAGACCTTTTGAGTACGGGCAATTATTTATCATTATTGGTGGGTTTTCAGTAGTCAGGCATTCCAGCCTGACCAAACAATGTGGGCAAAAGGAACTTGAAATGTTCTGGTGGGTTTGCAACCTGATGTTACCTTTCACAGCCAGTGGGTACTGTAAAATAGCATGTCTTCATTAAACTTTAACCATTCTCTATATAGAGATGTAGGAATAGGAATTGTTTACAAGAATTGTTACTGTGGCAGGTTTTCAGTGCCTTCCCATTAAGTTTTGTCATGAAGAATCTACTAGGCACATTAGGTAATACCATACAAGGTTCTCTGGACCTCAGTGGTGGTTCTCTTGAGTAACTCCCTTCTGGTGTTAGCATTTGCTGCATCATCAGTTCAGGAATGTCAGTAAGGTCTGAGAGCATAGGCAGTGGAAAATACCCATATCCATCTGCAGCTGTATTTTAAGCGGCTTTGCACCTATTAATTTTAAATGGCAAAAATCTAAGCTGTAAAACTGTCTTGTGTTTGGGGAAGAGCAAAGAAGGAAAACTTTTAGATTTCCTCTATGTGTATAAGAGCTTCCAAGTCTGTAGAATATGCATGTTAAGCATGTAGGGAAAGCAGACGGATCTCTGGTAGGTCATTATTAAACTAAAATTCATACCCTGCGCTGTACGAGAATATGCAAACAAATAGCACAAAGATGAATTTCCATTTTATCTGTTGAGCAGTTGAATTCTGAGAAAGCCTGGTCTCCTTTTCAGTCAAATGTGAACAGTCTGCATTTGACTCAGTAATACGCCTTTTCTTTATACAAGTCAATCAATGCTGACTGACTTTACCATTTAAGAGAATTTAATTTGAGATTAAATTCTGTTGGCATCTTTTCCTTCATGACTTGCTGTGATATCAAGCACAGCAATTTGGGAAACTGTGTATACTGGGAAGGATAAGGCAAGAAATTCTGATTTAGGGGTAGTATGGTTTACTCCAGTTGCATTGTTCAAAGAGCATTTTTCAAAGATTTTTTTTTTCCCCTCTTTTGACTCTTCTGTTAGTCTGTCAAAAAAAAAAAAAAAAAAAAAAAAACCAGCCTGCAGTTAAACTTTCTCTCTTCTTGTCAGTGGATGTTAAGTTAAACTTTCCCTCTTCTTCTCAGTGGATGTTAACTGGTGAATAAATTGACCCAATATATATTCAGGTCTTAGAAATTACATATTGTTGTTTTAAAATGCATTAGGGATAGAAGTATTATTAAAAAAAAAAAAATCAAGCTCTTGAGTTCCTGTTCTTATGAAGAATAAATATGTAATTCATGTTATTTCAAACATGTTTTCTCTGTTAGGAAAAGATTCGAGTAATATATGTGCATGCACATGTGTGCATGTGTGCATGCACATCTGTGCACACATAATCTTGCTAAATTTTTGCCTCCTCTGTAGATTGACTCTGGATTTTTTCATGAAAATGATCTCAAGATAGTTGCGAAGTCAATACGTGACAGAGTAGCATTAATACTATGGAGAAGAGAGAGAATTTGGCCTAGGATGCAGTCAGAGGAACGTCGGGACTCTGAATGTCTGGACAAGTTGAAGACACCACATGCGCAGCAGGTCCAGGTCACCTACCTTTCTCACACTGGTCACCATGTCCTGTCAGAGTCGGAGGAGCCTGAGGCAGACCAGCATCCCTTTCAGCAAAACCTGCCCACCAGCGTCACATCTGTTGCGTGTAAGTGTGGTTGGTTTTGTGTGCACACGGTGGTGAATGTCCAAGGGTGAAAATCAATGATAATCTGAGCTCAGCAGTGAGATGAGCTGCTGTGCATGTGTTTGCACAGTAGCTCAAAGAAGACAAGCATCTCAGATGCATAGCAATTTTGAAAGACATAAAGTTTCAAGAAAAACTGTATTATATAGAGATAGCTCCTCCTTCAGTAGCAATAAATGCAGAAAACATATTTGTAAATGGAAAAGCAAGGAGACCTGCTGCTAGACACAAAAAATACAAGTTTTCTGTGCCAGGTGGTGGGATCAACACTAAGTTTGTGTGAAACACAGTTTCAGAGCCTGCAGAAGTTGAATTGGCACCAAACTGGTCAGAGCAACTGGTGGTTTTTTCAAATTATGTTGGCAATGTGGAGATGTTTATTCAAAAGCAGACCTTGCTGAAAGCAAAGCACTGCAGTTTCTTGCGTTTTGCAAGTTACTCTTGATGGCTTGTGTGAAGTTTTTTCTGAAGCTGTGCAAAGGTCTACAGGAGAAAAAAAAAAATCCATCTCTGAATGTTACATGATGTAATTCAAGATTTCCCTGCTTTGTGGAAATATCAACTGTGCTTTGGTCGCATGTTTTGGGAGCGCCAGACCCTTGTGGGTCGACACTGTAACTATTATTGGGGTCCTTAGGTCATGATGCAGGAGCTCTCTCTGTTCTACCAGGCTCTGTTTTGACCTGAGCCCATGGCCTTGAAGCAAGGGGGTTGTTTGATCCTAGTTATGGCAGATCAGAGTGGTTGGTTGCTCCTGTTAGTCCAGGTCCTGGTAGCTACAAGCCAATGATCTGCCAACTCTTTACATTCAGCTAGGGGCTGATTGAATAGTGATTACTGTGCTATTTCAAGACAGGTGGATTTACATCTCCTGTTTTAATTCCAAGTACATATTTTGGTCTGTCTCTGAATAAAAAACTACCTGGCTTTGTTTGCAGAACTTGTTGTTTCTTCATTTTAATTCTGAGCATTGGACTGATCTCCAGCAAACAGCAAGGCATGGGGAAGTAGTTTTTTTATTTCCCTAAAGTAACTTGTCCCTGTCTCTGTCACCTAAAATCAACCTTTGTTACCAAGTCAAGCTCTGGTATTGAAGTCTTAATCTATTTATACTTTTAAACATCTTGAAGGAAAAGTTGCCCGATATTTTTAGCTTGGAAGATTTGAAATTTTGAGTTCTTTTTTTTTTTTTTTTTTTTCTAGCCAGTTTTTCTGATAAAATCTGATGTATGTATTTTGCTACTAAACTATTATCATGATGTTTCTGTTTTACTGTTCTGGATGTTTATGTAAGCATATTTAAATTAAAGATGCATTATCTTTAGCAAAGAGACAGCTGCTGCTTTAATTCAGGTATTGTATAAATTGCTATAGAGCGGTCTGCTTTGAATACTAAAATAACCAAGCATGCCTCTACAAGAAAACAAACCTTTACAAGATATGAGAAATGGCCATATTTGCGTAACACTCAGAATATTGCAGTATTTACAAAGCTTTTTTTTCTGAAGCTAAATTGATCTAATTTTATTTTTTCAGATCATAACTTATTGCATGCTATCTAATTCCTTTGAGAAACACCGTAATTATGACTCTTTCTGTTTCCAGTGGTACAGTGAGGCTCCTTGTGCTTCCCATGGTTCTGTTGGACATGAGTTGGCAGAATTTTATACTAAATATAAACCCCCCAGTTTATTTCCTACGCCTCCTCAACTTTTAACGAATACTTGGTATTATTTGACAATTATCAGATGTCTAAGTCATTACTAAGAACATTTTCTTAGTAATGTTAGGCTTAAGACCTCTATAAATTACTGTTCTACCAATTCATATAATAACCTGAGGTCAAATGTAAAAATGTAAATTAATAACTTAGTGTGTGTAATGCATGTTGTTCTATAAAAATCTGAGACTGACTCACAGCTTTTACTTTAGCACTCTACCGTCATACTCTTCCCCCCCTGCCCCTTTGAGGTCTTAAATAATTGTTTGTAATAAAATGAAAGTGTGTATGCGTCAGAAATCCCTGCCTTCTTAGAGTAGGGCCATGTTGACTTTTAGAAATGAGCTGAATAAATGTTGAGGGGAGTTTAATTTAAAAAAAAAAAAAAAAAAACACACCACACCAAAAAAAGAGTTGGGAGAATAGTTTGTGAGTACTGAGGAGAAATGTCATCTCGAGTGCTATTAAAAAATAATTTGTTATTTAAAAGCCAAATAAGTAAAGCCTTATTTGGAATATGGAAAGCATAGGAAAAAGTAATAGCATTTAAACTTAGCTGTAATTTAAGCCATTTTTTTGTAACTGTATTACAGTTTTCTTTCAGTTTTGAGTTTTAAATCTCTGTTACAAGCTATTTGTCTTTTGGATACTTACAGCTATGGTCTTGATTTGTCTCATTTCTCAAATGAAGAATACAGTAGCTTATACTCAAGAACAGGGCACCTGTACTTTACAGGCTTCAAAAGTTATGAAATGACATTCTAAAATCAGTAATACCCAATGGTACAGTTAAAAGATTTCTTTCCAATTGAGAAAAGATACAATGCTTGCCCAGTACCCATAGCTGTGCAATTCTGCAGGTTAGCTGGGCAAACACTCTGCATGAGAAACTCTGACAGAGCTCTGAATGGTACTCCTAAATCCCTGCAAATTTTGTTATCTGTTCTTCATCTTGAGGTATCGCTATATACTCAAGTAGGGTATGGTTTGCTGAACTAATAAAGCATACAATATAAAGGATTTTGTAATTTTCAGTGCTACTAATAAAAAAGGTGTTAAAGTCAGTGCATCCCTGGGAGATATAACTCTAAAAGCCTCCATGATCTGCTATGAACATTACAACTGGGGTTTCCTTTCCTTTCACCCTACGAAATCTATAAACATCTGCAATTCTTAATGTCAACCTTATGCCCTTTAAAGGAAGTATCAATGTGTCTAAAATATCATCGTGCACAGAAATCCATGGGGATGGTTTTTGGCTTAAGAGAAGCAGTATATGCCTTTTGTAGAAAATAACATTTGTGTTGTATAATTTATTTACATAATGGAAAGGGCTAGGATAGTAAAAATGCTAATTATGTAAACCAATGTTGACCTTGCTCTAAAATCATTACTTGAACTTACGGAGTTGTTGAGCTTTTAATAAAAAATATTGTTCTTTCAGCTGACAGCACATTTGACAGTGGCCAGGGGTCCACTGTTTATTCAGACTCCCAAAGCAGCCAGCAAAGTGTCATCTACTCATCTCTGCCTGATCCAGTACCTCCTGCTATCCAACGGGTGTATAGCCCACCTCTGAGCGAGAGCCAGGCTGTGCCCCACAGCCTTCAGCAGCTGGGGCACTACCAGCAGCCCTCAGGAGTAAGTCTAAAGCTTTTCAAAATAATTTTGTATCGTAGATCATACTTAATGGCTCATTTATGCTCTGTTTTCAGTAGTTGTGGATTCCAGGGCTTGCTTCGTATATTCCTCACTCAGCTCTACCAATGGTGACTTGCTTAGTAATACATTTCTAGTCGATCTGAAATGTGCGCTTAGTAGATGGTGTCTGGCTACCTGCATTTGCCATTCTGAAGAAATGCTTCACTGGCAGCTGTCATACTTTCAGTAAAAAAGCTTCTTATCAATCCGTTGTCAGTGAACTACATTAGTAGCTTTGCAATTATTAAACCCAGGCTTGTATTTGAGAACTGTTTTGTTTGGTTTTGTTCACTGTCAGTATAGCCACGCATTATTGTTCCTTCATTTGTTCAAGAGCCTCTTGGGTCTGATGTTTCTTCCAGTTGTGACAAAGGTCACACATCCACTTACTTACTGCCTTTCTGGCTCTGGGTTTGGATTTAATCTTGCACGGAGATGGTGACGTCCGTCCGTTACTGAGGCTGGTAAATCAGGCACTGGTATCCCAGTCAGACATTGACGCTTGCTCCCGTTTTCATGCTGTTATGACCTTGACCAAAAGCAATTAATGGAACTACTGGTGCAAGAACGAACACATGTGAGTGAACATAAATCTTCAGGTTCTTCCAGTGAGAGTGCATTGTGTCCTTCAGAAGCTGTGGCAGCACCGTGTTCCAGTTCCAGCCTGTGCCCATTACACACAGCAGGCAGTGCTCACACTGCTTTTTGACACCACAGTGACTCCGTCATGGCTTTGACTCCAAACGCAATGTCCCTTCCCCAAGAACCAGGAGAGGAAAATGCATATCTGCAGACTAGAGAAGAGGCAGCAGGTGCATCACCTCTGGTGGCACTGGGGACCTCTGCACACCCTGCAGAGCTAATGGTTCCTCAACAGCCTCATCAGACATGCCTAGCCTATTTATTTCAGGCTAGCCAAGACCAAAACGTGTCAGAAGTCTTGATGCCTGTTGAAAATGCCCACTCCCCAGATAGCCAACTCCCAGAAGACTCAGTGTCTCAACCTCTCCCACCAATCAGCAAGCCTTGGGGCAGAAGTTTAGACCTGCCTCTGTCACATAAATATTTACAATACATAATTAGTCAAAAGACCAGTTCTTCTCCCATGAGATCTGCAAGAGTTGTAGAAAATGATCTGCCTTCTGAATCCTGCGATGGTGGAGAAGCCAGCGTGCCTGGATGGTCCCAGCCCTGTTTTAAAGTGTGTGCTGGCAAAACACTGCTGGCGGAGAGCAAGCTGGTGACTACAGCTACCCTGAGCAGTGGAAGCAACCTGCCTAGTGAAAATTATAGTAATGATGTGATAGGTTAAATTTTTTTTTTGTTTCATCCTGTTTGACTTAAGAGAAAAAAAATTAAATCCAGGACCAATGTTTTTTTCCTGCTTGATGCAGGAAAATACGTACTTGGGAAGCACATAATTTTCCCTGGTTTTACCTTATATTTTCCAAAATGCCTGCAAGAAATGATGAACTGTACTTTGTGGATGCATTGAAACATGACTCCGTTTACCTGAAGGAAAAAAAATTCATCCTTGGCATCTGTAGCCAACTACCTCCACTGTGGAAACCACTTTCCCTATGTGCATACATCTCCTGGGATGCATCTTTCCTCGTTTCTTGTTCACCAGATGCATTACCTTAACAGCTCTAAATATAACACTCAAAAGGCATATCTTGAGAAGAATTTTTTTTATTAAATTGAGCTGTGCAGCATACTCTTTTAGAGCAGACTCATTCTTTCCATTGACAGGTTTCAGTAATTTTAACCTAAATGCATTACTTTTTTTGTGATTGAGGGTTTGGCGTGATAGTAACCTTTATACATGAGCAGAATATTTCTCATAGCCTTTTCTTATCTGATGGGGTTTCCATATTTTTTTTTCTTCCTGTGATAACCTGGGTAAAAAGTTCCAAGGTTTGAAAATCTCAACGAACACAGGAAACAAAAGTCTGACTCAAAACCTTCCATTTTCCAAGAAAAAAAAAAAAATCACTGTATTTATCTGGGAGATTATTTACCAAGATAACAAGCACATAACTGGAACTGTAGCAGTTGGGTTTTTTTCAGGCTTATGAGCTTCAGTCTGACATACTGTTTATTTTTAATTTATCTGCTTTGTTTGAGCTGAAGTTTTAGAGAACTGCTGTTACAAACCTTATCTGAATTTCTTTTTTTTTTTTTTTTGTTTTCACTTCCACTGTGATTTTAATTTGTTTCTCATTTCTCTATTTGTTTTCTTAGCATCCATTTCAAGTAAATTACCTGCTTTTTTGGAAGACAAAGATTCTTTATGGAATTATAAATGTCTTCATGAAGATAAATTTCTTTTTCACCCAGTTAGCAGCTTGTTATTGCTGTTGGTATAGTCTCACTGTGTGTGTGCTTTCAGTGGTTTTACTGGTCTGCACGCTTGCTTCCAGAAAGAAATGCAATGCAGTTTTGTTATCTTATTTGGAATATGCCGACTTTTTTCCATGTGTTTATATTAAGTAATTTTCCTTTCCTTGCAGATAATTTTTCATATTTTTTCCCCCCCTCTGTGTTGAACCAAGTACTCAGTAGACTATTCCCTTGCAATTATATTTTGGTGAACAGTTGCAGAGACTCTTAACGTGAGGGTGACTCTTCTCTAAAGCAGTGCTCTCCCTCCTGCAGCCTGGCCTCCCCGCAGTTCAGGCTGCGCCTGCCGTGGTCTCCCAGCGGCCCCAGCACTACCAGGAGCCGGCAATGCCGTTCCCCGTTGTCCAGCCCACGACCGTTGCCTCCCTGCAGCTGGGGCAGCCGCAGCCAGTACTGGCCAGCCAGCAGGTGAGAGCTTGGCTGCTGCCAAAAAGTGCTTTTCTCATCTCCTTCCTTGCTCATGCTCTGCTCCAACCCATACCTGTAGCAAGTTTGAGGTGTTTGAAACTATCAAACTGCAGCTGGAGAGACTTAGGAATGGGGCAAAGGGCGTTGGGTTTAAGGGACGGAAGAGTAACAGGCTTGAGGACAATTGTTGTGTGATACCTTGGATGTAGCTTATGACTTCTCTTCCTTTGTGGCTTAACAGCATTGTCTTGAAGCCTTGCATTGATTTCAGTGTACTATCTTGGCCCTTAGAAATCAAATAGTTTTTTATTAATTTTGTGTTATTATTTGACACCTCCTTTCTAACCTTTCTAAAAGGTTGGAAAGAGACTCTGTTGCCTGGTGTCAATTGTCTTTAAATCCTGGGCAATGCTGCTTTTTGACTTGTGCATGCATGTTAAATATAGTTCAGTATAGGCATCCAGCCAGTAGCTTTATCTACCAAGAGAAGAATCTGTCTCTCTGAATTGTCTCCAAATAGTAATCCTTTGTGCATTTTGAATTACCAAATTCCCCCCAAAACCTGTGTTCCTTAAAGGTACTTACAAAACACCTCTTTCAAGCAGTGGAGGGGCAGCTGTGAAGGCTGCAGTCGCCTCTTTGTGCAGAGGTGGTGTCAGCCTGTAAGGAATGCAGCCATGGACCTGTACGATGTGGTAATCCATGGCTTATTTTTGTGGTTCTACCAAAAGCTTGGCTTCTTTGGTAGAAACTCTTGATGGGGGTGGGGGAGTATCTGTATACTTTGTGACTGGCATGTGTCATACGTCTCCAAAACTTTTTAGTTATCAACATTTATCTCAGGTTGCTTTCTTTCTCTTTTAACATGCCCTATTCTTCTGAAAGCATCAGTATAAGAACAATGTAATTTGGTCTCCTTGAAAAACACATGCTTACGTGAAGTTTTCTCATACATGAGGGTTTTTTTCTCAAGGGCAGGGTTCTCTCGGCCAAAAATTTTACACTTATGCAAATTTAGGACCTCACAGGTCTCTCGAGTGGCCTCTGGAGCTTTATGCTGACGGTTCAAAATCTGTTGTTTATTTTCCCCCATGAGTAAATGCTGGTTTGGGATAAGACATTTCCCCAACTTGCTCCATTTCTTTCACATGCCCTTTCCTTACTGCATTGCTGTCTCTTGAAATAATTCTATACCTGATAGTAACTTTATCATCTTACCTATTTCTGTAATAATAATAATACTGTAAAAAGTCAGTCTTTTATTGGGCTTCCTGGCAAGATTAGAAAACAGAGACAGTATTATTATTACAGAAATAGGTAAAATGATAAAGTTTCTGTGCAGAGCTTCCCAGAGCACCTGTGTGCCTCAGAGACAGAAGCAGGTCTGGTGTTCCCAGAGTCTCCAGGCATGATGCTCTGAGCAGTGGAAATCTGCAGTCTTTTGTAAATGAATGGTCAGGCAGGTCAACAAAAGAATGGGAAATCAGGGTGAGAAAATTCATTTGTCTAACAGAATGGAATGTATTGATCTTGCATGAATATTCACTCATGGCTCAGACACATGGGATTAATATTGCATCTCCTCATTACTTTTTTTTTTTCCCCAAACTTGGATATCTGTGCATTTATAATGTTAAGGTTATAATGAGGCAAAGTTACCATAATGTGTTTGGATATTTTCTCCTCCCTATGCCTCATCCAATTCACAAGCATTTTGTAGAACAAGGCGAATTGAAAATGGAGGCTTAAGGAAGCTACTTAGTTTCATGAACACAATTTTTCTGCTTTTAATGCAATGTCCTCTAGAGTCGAGGTGGATTGAACAGCCAGTGTCAGCGTGCTCAATCCTCAGTTATCTGTGGGCAGCCTGTCTGAGCTGCAGATTAACCCAGCCAGGGGTGCCGAGATACCTGAGCTCGCTCTGTGCGCTGGCAAGGTTTATTAGCTCCAGCCCAGCACAATGTGAGTGTCACTGTTCTGCTCCTGAGGTCGGGTCAGGTCTGGCTGGAGTTGCCCGTGTTGCAGAGATGAGGAGCCTCGTGGAGCAGAGCTTGTGCTGTGGGACAAGTCAGGGCTTCTGTTGGGGCTGCCCCAATGCCTCAAGTGGGGTTCATCTCAGCCCATTCACTCTGTCTCATCACCAGTGCCAGGCCAGCTCCTGCTGAGCCGCTTGTTTGCATTGGTGCTGCCATTCCCTTGAGTTTGGGATTTTAATTGAGTAAATGCCCCTGCTTTCCCAAAGCCTGAAATGGAAGAAACTGCAGTATGGAGCCACATCGTTGTTTTTTTTCTTTAATGTGGCAAGATGAATACTCAGACAGGGCTAAGAAACGCTGCAGGAGCTGAGCTGGTGCTGTGCAGAGTTATTCAATGCCACCTCTAGCATGTCTTGCACTGCTTGTGGCATTCGGTGTGTTCAGCCCTGGACACTCGATACCAGTTGCCAAATACTCTCTTGTTCACTGATCCTTGTATTGGAAACCTACCAGTTGCGGTTGAATTTTAGCTATTTAACGGTGGATGGCATCTTGCTTCCTTGATACGACTTCTACGGTTTTATTGTATTAATACCTAAAAACACTGGTTGAAGAATCCTGCTACTAAAAAAGTGCAGAGCAAAATATTACAATACTGATTTACAGTGGAAGCGGTGAAGATGAAAGATTATAATGCTTGGCTATTCATTTTACAGTTACCTTTTGACCATCGGGCATGATGTTAGGTTCTACGTGCTGCAGAGCCCGGGTGAAGCAATCAATCCTGTGGTCCCAAGTGGGTCAATCCAGAACCAACGTGGTGCCTTGGTGCCATGCTTCTGGAACAGATGTTTTTTGGAAGTACTTTCAGCATTAATTAGAGGAACTGAAGAAGGAGATACTCGTAGCATGGAAAATGTGGAATTTTGTTACTGATTATTTTCAGCTTTAATGCAGCTTTTAATTTCTGTTCTACTGTATGAAATCTGGCAGGCCAGTGGAGCACTGTTTTCCCTGGAACGGTAAAACTGCTTTTTTGGCTGCCACATTGTTACTACAGCACCTCAGAAATAACTGGGATCCAGCTTTTACTATAATTATTGTGTTTTAGTCATGTCTCAGGTAATGAGTGTTGTGTATTTCAATGCCTGCTACATTATGTAGTCAGCTTTTGAATGCCAAGATTAGCTGGGTATAATCTGCATAGTAGGAATCTTTGAAGTTAGTAGGTGGGGATTTTACAGGGCCAAGTAGAACAACCTCTGGGATTTAAAGTCTGAGTCATTACAAATAACCTTTCCAAGACAGTTAGAACTTGTCTTTTCAGGTAACGTATCTTGCATTTAAGTGTGTTTTAAACATAGGCTCTTGTACAGTGTTTAAATTAGGAGTGCCGTTCTCTTCTATAGACCATCCCTACTCCGAGCGACAGTTCTGTTCTGACTGTGCAGCTTGAACTAGAGAGAGAAACAGGTGGCTGTGTCCAGTGAATGCATTCTTTCATAATATACAGGCTATAACCTTTTTTATTCTTTTCTTTCCTAGCAGCAACCCATATCACAGCAAGCTTCTCTGCAGCAGGTGCTTGCCAGCCAGCCAGTTTGCCCAATCCAGCCTGCAACCCATCTGTTGCCCCAGTATCAACCCCAGACCTCTCAGGTGGCAGCTAGCAGTACACCACTAAAACCCCTTCAGATTTCAACTGTGCCACAGCTTCCAACGGTGGCCTCTTCCCAGGTAATATCTTTGAAAGCTGTGCGTGAATACACCCATTTGAGTAAAGCTTTCCAGCTAATAATTAACATGATTTGCAGTTTTTGTGTGGCTATTTTGAATGCATGCCAATTTAGTTAGTCCATAAGAATATAGCTTTTTTCTAATTCCTGTATTTTTCTTTACTATTTGTTTTTGTTTGGTGAAGCAAAAATCTCCTTTGTGAGTAATCCTCTGTCATGTCTAGAAAATCCAGTTAATGGCAGTTACAAAATTGCAATAACTGCTTCCCAGCCCCCCCCCCCCCCCTTCCCTTATGGCATACTCTCTTCCCCATCCCAGGCTTAAGAGCATGAGAAGTTGCCCATTTTTTTGTTTCTGAGCTCCTGACTTCACCACTTTTCCCCATCACCCACCTACCCTCCTCCCTAGCTCTCAGCCCTGTTTCTGTTTTCAGTAGCAGGGACGGACCTTTTCCTTGGCCTGGAAGGGTTTGTTGGTGCTATTAATGTGTTTGCTAGTGAGAGACACCATGATGTGAAGCAGCTTGCGCCAAGCTGCTACTGTGATGACAGGGTAGTTACGGTCTGCTACGTCACTGGGAGGCTGTGATTGTAAAAACCCTTTTATGGCATCTTCCATGCTGCCTGGGTTGCAGCCAGCCTGTTTAAATACAAGGGTTTTAAATTGTCTTACTGAATTTTGCATGGAAGAGTTTGCATTTTGTCTGGCCTGATTCCTTTTCATTTCTGTTAAAATGAAAGCAGCTTTTAATTAGTATTTGCTTGAAGGCTTCAAGCTAGCGTTAAAAATAGTTTTAAGCTTCTGAGGTATAAAAACATCCCCCTGAAATGAAATTCTTTTTCTTTTACTAATGATTTAAGCATAAATTGATTTTTATTACTGTTTATAAACCTCAGGAAATGAATGGAAGTGATTAACAAACAGACATAATTATCATCATGGCACAGGAGATTTTTACGTACTTGTATGGCAAATGAAACTACTTTGTACCATCAGTGAAAGCACTTGCAATTTATGTGATATTATATTTTTTTCAGATTCCTCAGTTTCCTGTCATTCCTGCAATTACTCCTCTGGCAGGACTTGACAGCCTTCCTCCAAACCTCTCTGATATACCTGCTGCAAACGTGCCCCCCATACCTGCTCCTTCTCAGTATTTTGCTCCAGCCGTGATCTTACCCAGCCTCCCCATGAACCCCACTCTGCCTATGGCACCAAACTCCCCTGCCCTCCCCATGCAGGCTGTCAATCTCCCTCATACAACCGTGGCTTCTTTGGTCTTGCCCTGCCAAACAATAGTGCCAAATATGTCAGCTGCTACGATACCATTGCTTGCTGTGGCTCCGCCGGGAGTGCCAGCATTGCCACCACATCACGGGGTGCCCCAGCTCCCCCAGCAGCAGATGTACCAGACCACCTTCCAGCAGATCATTCAGAGCGAAGCGCCCTCTCCCCATCACACGCAGAGCACGCAAGCAGTGTCCCAGCCGCAGCAACCTCCACCTCCTCAGTCACTTCAGCCAAGCATAATTCATCCTTCAGAACAGACTCTGTCTGCACCTGGGGCTGGTCACCAGGTAATCCACTGGGCGTGGGGCTGTGGCGATATTGGACCATAGGGTGGCTACTGAACGCAGGCATTCCCGGGGCTCACTCTGTTGCAAACACGCAACGGGGAGGTTTTTTTCCTTTCTCTGAAGATGTTTTGTTAACTTCTCGACCTTGGTCCCAGAGGTGGTTGCTAGAGCTGTGAAGTCAGGTGGAGCAGGTGAGGCCTTAATCCAGGGACAGGCGAGTATCAAGGGGATACAGGGAATAATCTAACGGGCTTTGGAAAGTGAGCAGACAAGCACTTTTTGAATTCCCTCTTCCTTCTCCCATCTCAAATATGAAAGAAGTACGAGCTGTCCTTCTCCTGTGACAGGAGAAGAGGCTGAGCTGCTGCACAGCCTTGCTGATGCCTTTACTCCAGTCTGTGCATGATGCATGCATAGGCTGTTGTATGCTCATGGCAAAATATGGGCAAGCTGGCAGGAGTGAGTGAACTGATAGAGTTGTTTTTATGTAGAACTGCTTTAAAACAGTAAAGGGAAATGGCCACTCGATAACAACTCCAGAAAACTTCATGGAAGAGGTCTATCAGACAAGAATGAATTCTAGCTGCAGATCCCTTCCACCTTAAAAGAAATGAAGCATAAAATGGAGCTTCTAATATTAGCACTATTTACAAGAGAACTGGTTCAGGACTTGTTGACAGAGTCTGTAAATACTTCTCTTGCCACATCTGTGATATGACAACATGAAATGCAGTCTGATCCAAGCACGAGAGAGCACTAAATCTGCTAATAATAGCATTCTTGAAAATCTGTGTTCTACTACATCACTTTGCCATAACATATTGATTAAAATTCATGACATCCCATTTCAACCTGCTATATCATGGTATCTTCAAAGTAGTACATAATTTTTAAATTTCCCTCTTCAGCCGTATATTTGGTACAGAAATATTGTTTGTGAAAACGTAGGCAACACGGAGCCCGAGACAGTTACCGCTGAGCTCATTAGCCATAGTGTTTCCAATGGCTTTAGAGGGAATTGAATCAGGCCTGTTATGCACAGCAAGCATGGCAAGCAGTAGAATGGGAGAACTGATATTCCCGAACAGTCCTGACACAGTCATTATTTATCAAATATGTATTGAAGAATTGCATAGTAATTTTTTTAGGATAAAAAGTAGCTATTACAAACAAAATGAACAAGTGCAGAGGAATATTCAAAAATACATTGTTCCATGTTTTAAAGTACTTTTAAGGGACAGATATTTCTGTAAATAAAGGCTTTTCAATGCACTGCTGTTTTGGCAGTTGATGTTTAGCACCTCTGAGTTTAGTTTTGTGCAGGTAAATTATACATTGAAACATTTTGTGAATTATTCTATATAAGTTATATAAGATTTAAAAAAAAAAAAAATTCACTGTTCTTCTGCAATGTGCATCACAGTTGCTATTCTAACAACCTCCACTTAGGCAGTCGTGTAACTGTTATGTGTTGCAAAGCACACCGTGTCTTTATTTTTATCCACATTCAAACCTGGAAGAATAATTTCGGCTCATATCCAGAATCTGCAGAGAGCATGCAGTAATGAAATTGTGTGGCCTAGTTCTCATCTGAGTCTTGTTTTTTTTTTTTTTAAAATATATTCTCCAAATAGTCTAAATCTCTAGGTGATGACACTTTAAAAAAAGGTAAAAATTAGGCAGAGTTTTACCTAGTACTAAAAAGCCTTTTTTCTTCCATGTTTTCCTTTCTTTCCTTTTTCCTCTTCCCACAAGCTCAGTCCCCTTGGAAAAATACATGATGTACCTAAAAGGAGAATGTTCTCTTCTTAAATGTACAAGTCAACAGAACTGTTATGCAGAATAACAACATAGTCTCTAAGGTAGTTGGCATCTAGTCGCATTAGTCCAGTTCCCACAAAGCGCTAACGCACACAAGTTATTTTAATGCACTGAAGAAATCCAGTGAGATAAATGAAACTTCCTCTGTGCGCGTAACACAAGGAAGTGTTTGCAGGATTGGGGCCTTGGTGCTTAGCATGTCAAGAGTTAAGTTGTGTCTTAAATGTTTAAACTAAATGGAAAACAATGTCTTCTGTAAGACACTGGTGTATATTCAATTAAAAAAGAGTTAATTTTGTGGTCTATACCAACTACTGGTTCTACATATAAAACAGATTTTAAGAAAATTCTGATTTAGATTATGGGTAGAGTATATTTTTCCATTTGCATGAACATTGTGGTATGCTCGTTGAAAGCAGAGCAAAATATTCAGGACAATGAATTCATAATAATTTTAATTTCTTAGCAAAATATAGCTTTGTCTCTATGAATTAAATAGCGCCTAAGCAATGCACACATTGTCATAATTATATAGGAAGAACCCTTAGATTTTTTTTTTTTGGTCATTTCAAGGCAAGTTTGAGCTCTTAGGTAGTTACCTTTTCCAAGCAGAGACCACATGAATACAGTCTCACTGCAGAATTATAATCCTTTTTCCGTGAACTCCAGTGACTTTTAGTACCTTGTCATGTAAGTCGCAAGCACTCTAAGTAGAGATTTATTTTAATAGCTGTCTGTTGTGTTACAGCAGATTACTGGACACACTCAGTATGCTTTGGAAGCTGGAGCCCAGGTGCCCGTGCTGCCTGTGCAACCTTCGATAGTCATGTCACCGCCTTTGCAGTTGCAGCCTGAACTGTTGCCTCCCCACGTCGCTCCAGAAGGCATTTCACAGATTCATGGCAGCCTTGCCACAGCTAGTCCGCCTGTCCCCATAGATCACTGTCTGCCTCTTCAGCCTTCTGGTCTGCTGCAGCTTCAACCCGATCTTTCCCAGCCACTGGGTCAGCAGCTCCCAGCTCCCTGCTCAGCTGTCCAGGCAGTTGCAGAGACATCTCAAGAGGTAGAGCCGTTTCCTCTGAAGTAACTTACCAGCTTCACCCTTAACTTTCTTACTTCTTTGTGAAATAATGGGTTTATTTCACAAGGGAGATTATCCCCACTCACCATATAGAGCCACTTGTCCTAGATGCTAGCAACTCTGCGTCAGCAAAAAATTGACTACTTCAAATGAAGCTGGAAACCGCATATTGTACCTTGTGAAATGTCTCCTTGAAGTCATGAGGCAGCAGGACTAAGTACCTCTTTGTCCATAGCTGAGCACAAACACAGCTAGAAATTACTTTTAAGTGCTGTGGGTCAGTAAGAAGCTGTTCTGTAGAGTTTCACCCATGTTTTGTCCAGTGTTTTTTTAAATGTCTCAAGCACTTGTGCAACCAACCATCATTTGCCTTAAGAAACTATTTCATAATCTGATTCTTCACTATGTAAAAGCTCTTCATGCTTCTCAACTTGAGCCTTATTCCCATTTCATTTAGTGTTGTATCCTCCTGTATTGCCTGAATTCTAGTCTAGCCCTGGGATTTTTGTTACTTCAAATATTTGTAGGCATTCCCAATTCTCAGTGGTCCTATAAGCAAGATACATTTTATTGTTTTCCTTATAAAACTGTCAGCTTCTCCTGTCTGCTATTTTGACTTTTCTTTCCACTCCCATAATGGTTTAACCTTCAGTCTTAACAGAATGTCACAGAACGTTTTCTTCTCTTCAACTCTTTAAGAGATATCCATAAGCAAAGCAAAACAAAGTTTTTGGCATTTGTACCAGATTTCAGTAAATAAGTCTAATTTGTTCACTTCTGAATGGAAATGTCCCTCAGCAATTCTGCTTTCAGAATTGTTCCTCTTGAGGCTCTCTGTTCTGAGCTACCTTTCCTCCCAAAGTAACAGTTTCCATCTTTTCAAACTAAATCTCCTTTTTTTTACCCATGCTTCCATGCACTTGCCACATGCCTTGACTACACAGTACAGCCTATGAATTTCATTAGAGCTACAGCTTAACTCCTCTTTCAGAAGATGTTTAGTAAGGATGCTGCTAACACTAAAACTAGATTCTTAATTCCCCATTTTCCCTGTCCTTCTAGTGACAGTCTAATTCTTGTCAAATAAATATTCATGCTGTGATGCAGGATGTTTCCTGGTTAATTTCTGTATCCTCTAGGTTAGATATAGCAGAAATGGTAGAACCTCCTCCAACTGCCTTTTTTCTCTATGCACAGCTCATGTCAGGTTCCATGCTGATGCCAAAGCTACAGCCTTCGATGTAGGGTCGATCCCATTAGAGAATCTGGAAATATGAATAACCTTCATTGTTATTGTGCAGTGCAATACAGGGGATACAGGTTGTCCTATATTACCTGAGAATCCATGCCCACTGAGACATGTGTCTATCCTGTCACTTTATCATATCCCTAGGAACATTTAACCACTGTTTTGCTAACTTCATTCTCATATTTCCTCTGTAAGTTAACTTCCTTCTCTCATTCAATTTAAGAAATGAAGCCAATATCATAGGATGGTCAACGTGCTCCCCATGCTGATTTTATGACATATATTGCTAAGGTTTTCTTGCGTGTAAGAGGAGTTTCATATCTGTTTATATTCAAAACACTGCATTTTGTTGCTACTCTGCCATAATGCTTTTATTTCTTGTCTTTTGTTTAAGTGTGTGGCAGTACTCACATCCAAACCAATCTGAACTGATCAGGCAAATGAGATTTTGTAAGGCATTTGATTAAGTGCATTACTAAAATTTAGATACATTATGTCTGTGTTCTCACTGTTCATTAATTTTGCAGTTTTATTGAAACTGCAGTCAAGCTTGGCATGGCGTATGAGTGGCATTATAAGCAATGAGTGGGGGTGACTAGGTAACCGCTAAGCTTTTAACTCCAGTCTATCAGCTGCTTTGGTATTAAGATGTAGTGATGACAGTGAAGGGGCTTGTTTCTAGCTGTGTGTCTATAGAAGGATTTTATAGATGTATGTTTGTCAATATATTTAAAAATATATATAAAATATATACATTTATGAATATATTTGGGGTGTGTGTATATACATACAGTTATATACATGCACAGGTATGTGTGTGTCTGTGTCCATAGATGGTAAGTTTTTTGTGGTAGGGCCAGTAGCATCAGCATCACAAATTCTGTGAAAACAGGTCTACCCAATGCAAAAGTCACACTATCAATGTCTATCCTAGCATTGCAACCAGTGAAGAGGGAAGCTTTTAGGGAAAATTTCTATTGTGTAGAGAGCAAGAGGACATGATATGAGAGCAGTGTTTTTAAGTGATGAATTTTCATCTTTTATTTGTAAGCTCCTCAGAAGTTTTCACAGTAAGCCAAATACAATGAAAGTGCTTAATATATTTCAGGAAACTACACAAAGTAATGAAGCAAATTAGCTTATCCTTTATATCCATTAAAAAAAAATTAGGTAGGTGCTGATGTGGATTTGTCCTGCAATCACGTTTTTCCATTGTGGTGAGAACTGTTTTATTTCTTTCACCACCTCTTCTGCTTTAGAGACAGCAGAAGAGGACTAGCAGATCAGTGGCTCTGTCTTAAAAAGTGGTTGTGCACAGATATTGATGCTTTGGACAAAAGTAATGTTGGGAGGGTACAAGGGGGCATTTTTTTTTCTGAGTTCCAAGAACTGGCTAAACAGAATGGTTTACGATTACTCGTGTCTCAACAGCAAAGCTTTCTTAAAGGTGTTTTTCATCTGCCAATATCATGCATTTACTTAAATGACTTTTTCTTACATTTTAGGAGCAGGCAATACAGGACAAACTTCAAACTCTGTCACAGAGCTGTGAAAGGTATCATTATAATCTCTTTGGCATAAGAAATGTTTTCTTTCTGGAGGCTGTTTTTCCTCTCTCTCTTGACAAAGCTAAGCCAAATGCCTGGCTTTTGCCTTGGCTGAGAGAAGAGTAGCAGGAGCTGACCAGAAGATGGAAGGGTGCAAGTCTAAGGAGAAAGCTGCAGATATTCCGTGTGCAGTGTGCCTATTTTGCTCCTTCAGCTCTTTTAATTCTTTAGTTTGGGTGCTACATTCTAGCCTTGATGTATGTACAACAGCTTTCATTTCAGCATGTAACCTCTTTTTGTTAAGATAACTGAAGTGGTACAGTCCCTGGTTTGGATGCTGTTGAATCTGTATAAAGACATGCCACGCTAGTATAATGGGGTATATAGTTTATTCCCTCTTCGGACTGGGTATGCCTGCGTCACCTTCTGTAATGATCTTTCCCCAGGTATGTTACGGGGAGTGGTGTATTGGTGAGAGTTGTGTGTTGAGCCACTCAAAGGTATCGTTACAACAAGTGTTAGAACATGCAGCCAAAGCCCGTTCTGTGGTTTTGCAGTGGGCGAGGTCACACTCAAGCCTAGTAATGCTAATTACAGAACTAATGATAAATAACCCCCAGAGCCAGCTCAGCACTCCCCAGAAATGAAAGCAAATTTCAATTTTTTCCAGCCTTCACCTGCCTGTTTCTGCACTGAGAAGGGAAAGCAGCAAGGTTTGGAGGAAGCAGTGAGGAAGAGCCCTGGAGAGGAAGGCTTGCTGCTGGCCTGGAGAGGGGCTGACTGGGGGCAGTGGCTGCTGCTTCAGGGGCAGGACTTACCTCCCCAGGTGTCTGCTGCTCCTGTGCTACAGCTTCTGCTTTGGCACCAGCAGTAAGCCAGGTTTTTCAGTGTTTGGATATGGATAAGGTAGATAATGAACAGTGGGTGTTCATAAGCAGCTGAATGCCTTGCCTATTGCTGGCACCATCTTCATCCTTAATGATCATAAATCTTTGGGGTTAGGATTTTATTGACCCTTTTCTCTTTTCCTGAATAGACAAAATGTGTTAAGTTTATGAACTTTGGAGATACCTCTCTCTTACTGTTTTCATTCTACCCCACCAAAAAAGATAGCCTGACACAAGTCAGTGCAACCCCATGACCTTAAAATGGAACCTTTTTTTCCCAAGAATTTGCTGCTTTTAAATACTGTGTGGAAAGTGAAATCTAATTTTTCATGACTATAGGTTAGTTCTGCCTATAAGTTACACAAAATGAGTTCATTTTGTCTATCTAATCTGTTGTAGAAAGGCACATGAAATTTTCAGTCATCTATTGAATTCTAATTTGCCTGTTCCAGAATTGTGTTTGAGAAGCTGACTGTCGTGACTGCAGCAGCACAGAGAGTCTGTGTCGGCACACGTCTCGTAGTCGTAGAGGGGGAGTAGGGGAAAATCATAGACTCTCTTTTCCAGGTGCATAAGTAACTCAGCTCTGGAGTTGGGTTGTGCTTTTGTAGAGTGGAGGGTAATGGCACATGAATCAAATGGCTGGCAATTGCAGCAAAGATGTTATCTAGGGTATATCCTATGCACAAAATGTGTCTTCGCTTTCCTAACATACGAGTTACATATACAAGGTAACTGCAAAGAGAGTAGAAATAAACTGTTCTGGGCAGCTAGTGCAGAACAAGAAGTAAAGGCGTTAAATTTAAGTAAGGGATCCATGGGTTAGACTTAAATTCTTTTATGCTTGTATGGCTAGATGAAGACAGGAATAAATTGCCCAGGAAGGTTACGAAATCTCATGGGAGCTTTGTAAGACCAGTTTACACAAACCTCTGGGAGGACTGGTTTAGACAGAGCCGATCATACCTTGGGGTAATAAATAGGCCAGATGGCTGTACAAGGTTCCTTCCTGACATGGTTTTTATGAACCTCTGAAAATTTCCTGCAAATTACTTGCATGTTGTTGTTTTCTGTACATGTCATATTACAACAAGGTTGTTAGCAGATCCTGTTTTGGCTGCTAAAAATAATATGCTGTTGCTAGCTGGTCATCCGGGATATTGTGGCATAAAACCTTTCTGATTCTTGAGAACTGCAGAGAGATGAGAGGCAGTCTGTTACGGGATGCTGTACCGACTTATTACTCTTCTCCTTCATCTCCGACAAATATAAACTGGTCCTGTTTAGAGCTTCTGCTGTGAGTGTGGACAGGCAGGAGTTGAGAAAACTGGACTTTAGAAAAACAGGAACTTGTGCAGTTGTCGTGGTTTAACCCCAGCTAGCAGCTGAGCACCGCGCAGCCGCTCGCTCACTCCCCCCTTGGTGGGATGGGGGAGAGAATCGGAAGGGTAAAAGGGAGAAAACTCATGGGTTGAGATAAGAACAGTTTAATAATTGAAGTAAAATAAAATAGAGCAGTTAAATAGGTAAAGCAAAAGCTGCGCATGCAAACAAAGCAAAACAAGCAATTAATTCACTACGTCCCATGGGCAGGCAGGTGTTCAGCCATCCCCAGGAAAGCAGGGCTCCATCACGCGTAACGGTTACTTGGGAAGACAAACGCCATCACGCCGAACGTCCCCCCCTTCTTCTTCCCCCAGCTTATATACTGAGCATGACGTCATATGGTATGGAATAGCCCTTTGGCCAGTCTGGGTCAGCTGTCCTGGCTGTGCTCCCTCCCAGCTTCTGGTGCACCTGGCAGAGCATGGGAAGCTGAAAAGTCTTTGACCAGTGTAAGCCCTACTTAGCAACTATTTAGCAACAGCTTAGCTCTACTTAGCAAGAACCAAAACATCAGTGTATCAACATTATTCTCATTCTAAACCCAAAACACAGCACTATACCAGCTACTAGGAAGAAAATTATCTCTATCCCAGCTGAAACCAGGACAGCAGTTCAGAGAGGGACTGTAAAGATCCCTGAAGTGAAGGGATTAGGGGGATGTAGTGATGTATTAAGAGTGATGGGACTTTCTCTGCGGTATTGGCAGAAATAGATCATTTCTTATTAGATGTGATAGCCAGAGAACACGCCTGACTTGGTGTAGTCCCTTCGGGTACTGAGCATCTGAAGTAGAGGGCTCAGCTTGGGCCAAAAGAGTGCAGATGTGCACTTTTTTTGCAGTCTCTGTTGTGTATCTTACTTATGCATAACTCCCTCGTGTGTGACAGTGGTTTTATTTTGGGGTTTTCCTTCCTTTCTCTTACAAAGCTACATGAGTCCGGATGTTGCTTCGGGTAAAGAGATGAGTGACAGCTTTGAAGGAGCAATAGGAAGTGGAAAACAAGAAGGAAAATCTTCAAAGAAACATAAGAAATCTACACGCACTCGTTCACGCCAGGAGAAGTCCAGCAGACCGAAACTGACCATATTAAATGCAAGTACAATCTCTTTGAGGGTAACTTTAGGATTCCTTTGGCTGTGCCAGAAATGACTGTTGTGAATCTTTGCCTGCAGGTTTGTAACACGGGAGATAAGATGGTGGAGTGCCAGCTTGAAACACACAATCACAAAATGGTGACTTTTAAGTTTGATTTGGATGGTGATGCGCCAGAGGAAATTGCTACTTACATGGTAAGACTTGGTGATGCGGCTGCCTGCAGTCTTTCAATGTACCAAGTTGCTTCAGCCAGCTTATTCTCATGTGTGCTTGTTGACTAAGCTTTCTGGTAGCTGTGGAACGGGGCATTAATCGAAATGTGACTGTTTTCCTCTTTATTTTAATGTGGTCTTGTAGGTAGAGAATGAATTCATATTGCAGAGTGAAAAAGAGACATTTATTGAACAAATGAAAGATATTATTGATAAAGCAGAAGATATGCTCAGTGAAGATACAGAAGGAGAACGAAGTTCTGATCAGGGAACGAGTCCCCAACAAGATACTGATAGACTGGAAATGAATGAGGTAAGAAAAGTTAAATAAAGATTTCTAGTTTGATTACTCTTTCTTAACAGCCAGTTACTGTAAATTAGTTTTACATCCTGTGTTTAAAAAAAAAAAAAATGTTTCTTAGCTAGAAGAATAATACTTTTACTCCATTAAGGCCTACAATGAGTGCTCCTTAGAATGATGCTCCTCTTGCATTGATACGAGACAGCTAGTTCTTCTATTGTTTTGGTTTTGTTTTTTTAACAGGAGAAGCGTCAGTCTCAAATGAAGACACCCGTGTATCAACAAAATGGTAAATGTGCCTTTGAATACAAACTTAATCTCAAGCTCTAGGGCAGTGATGAGCTTATGCAGAAGTTTGCTAGATTCATAAAGACATCCGCCAGTTACTGGTGGTTGGAAATATATCTAGAAATATGGGTATAACAGTTGTACCTGCTGTTAGCAGCCTGGAAGATTGCAGGGCTAACCTGGATGAATCTAACACGGGATTTTTAGGGAAGCCCTGAATTACACAAGCTGATAATCAGTGGTGGAACAGTCAAGAAGGTATGGGCAAGCATACTCTTTCCACAACAATAACTACATTTGCAAGAGAAAGCTAAAAGATTATGTTTGCATTGGAAATTTAATTGAAATTTCTAACCTGTAAGTTTTCAGCTACTTTGGTATTACGGGGGGGGGGGATCTTGGCCTTCTGAACACAATTGCATCTTATGGGTTTTACAGACAAATGGAACAGGAAGGGAATTGGCCCTTGATTCTCTCTGTAAGTGTATGCTGGTGGGAAAAATGGAACCTCTGCTGAAGGAAGCATTGTTTCCAAAATCCTCGTTACTGCATGAGGTGCTGTGTATTTCCTGCATGCTGACAGGGGAAGAAGGATAATTTAGAACAGCTTTAAGTGCAGAAACTGGGTAATCCTCCAAACTAGACTTTCTGCTTAAAAGATCTCGTTTATTTTTTGCCTGTAAGCATCATAAAATTTTCTCAGTACACCTTTTTTAACATAACATTTATATTTCTACTAATGAAAGTGGCAAAGTGTGTATGGTTCTGGTTTGCCATTTACATATGCCAGGCTTTGAGATAAGATGTGGAAGGAAATATGAGCTAGAAAACTTCCAACATGGAAAAGTAAAGCTGGATAAACTTTACAAATTTAACAAATTTTTCGCTGTGAGAAAACCGTCCACAGTACGGTTAATAAAATTTTTATGTACATAACTGTTACCCTTCTAAAAGTATGAACATTTGAAAATAAATTTTCAAATAACTTAAAAAACGTGGCAGAATCAGGAGGCATCACTGTGTCCCTTCCAGAAGGGAGGAGAATCAAATTAGGAGCCATTGATTTAATCTTGGCTAATACTATAGAAGTTCTCATTTTCTTTCCAAACATGGAAATTAGGACTAGGTTGTTACAGATGATCTGGAATAAATGGAAATTATTGTGTTTACTCTTTATTTTCTTTTCATCTTTAGTTTTGCATACTGGAAAAAGGTGGTTTATTATATGTCCTGTTGTGGAAAACCCTGCTACTGATGCACCAGAATTTTCTCCACCGGTACCTCAGAGTACACAGCAGTCTGAAGGCCCAGGTATTTACAAACTTTATAGAAAATGTTTTCTTCTCTGAAGTTGCTGTGTCATCTGTCTTCTGTTCTCACCTGACTTAGCTGTGCTTGGTTCATTTAATTTGGTCGGAGGAAGAAAATGATGAATTTTAAGTCATACATTTTAAGTGTGTTTCTGGTATTGAACCAAATTAGGAATGTTTATTTGAGTTTCAGGTCAGTCTCAGTATTCTAGCTCTGCCTTATGCTATAAGGTAGCTGAAGTTCTAGTCACTGCTGTTTTAATAACCAGTATCTTTTCAGTGAAATATTTTTGCATAATGTGTAATTTTAGGTTCTAATTTGACTTGTATAACAATTATTTTCTGACGGGAAGCACTAATGGGTTACAGCTAGATGAGGTTATCACTGCAGCTAACCAGGAAGTTTTGCAGTGACTTTCTTTCATTCTGTGCGGCTCATAAAAAAGTTAACCTGATGTTCGTATGCTTTCTAGACCTGGAGCAGGCAGATGATCAGCAAGCGAGCTCTATGGCAACAGATCTGCCTGGTGTTTTAGCTGGTCAGCAGCTTCCCTTACAAGCAGGTGTATGCGACAGCCCCATCGGAGCCTCTCCATCTTTGGCACAAGTTCCTGCCGCAGCATCTTCTGCTGGCTTACCGAGCCAGGCAGAGTTTTCAGCTCTGCCACTACTGGGATCTGCTCCAAATGTCTTAGAGCAGGTGGCTGCTAATGGAGGTCAGCTAGAGTATTCTCCACTGAAGGCAGCGATGCCGGCTCAGCCGGGCACTCCTGCCTCCCATGCCGCCTTGCTGGAGGAGTCTTCCGACGCTCTCCTCGCTCCTCAGCAGCTGCAGCCGCAGGCTGACGAGGGCACGTGTGTCCCTGACATGGAGATAGCATGTTGCAGTGTTGGGCCACACAAGTCAGTCCCGGCAGCTCCTGCGAAGGCGGCAGAGCTCTGCCCGCTCCCCGTGCTCTCGGACACCGTCGTTTTGGAGCGCCAGCCTGCGGCGCAGGTCCCTCATCTGCCAGAGGCCAGCCAGACTGGCATGGTGCAGCACCCCTTCGTGAACCAAGTGTTCCCTGCAGCCGCTGCATCTGATCCTCTTGGTCTGGCAGGGTCTCAACTTCAGAGCCCTACTCAGGTGCCGGTGGCCGCATCCCAGCAGCATGCGATGCTGTCCCAGGCACAGCCTGTAGCCTGCACCGGCGTGGGAGTCAGCCTGCTGCAACAGCAGCAGCCCAGCACCGCTGAGTCCGATGGAGAGGGACCACCCAGGGTGGACTTCGTTGACAACACAATAAAAAGCCTTGATGAGAAATTGCGCAATTTACTTTACCAGGAGTATGTTCCTACTTCTTCTGCATCAGCAGTGACTCCAGACACCTCTGTTCCGTTAGAACAGGGCGACAGTGAATTTAACTTGCCACCTTTTCCCGAAGATCAAGTTCCCACGTTGGCATTGGATTTGAGAGAACCAAGCCATAATATTGCAGATACCGGGCAGGAGGTGAAAGCTGCTGCTGAAGCCCAGTCGGTGCCACTCATACCATCTGAGACCTCACCCTACCCAATACTGGTTAGTCCAGCAATGTCTCTGCCCTTTATACCCCCAAATCCAGCTGTTAGGGACAGCACCAGAGCAGAGCTCAGAACCAATGAGCCTGTGGTAGGACATGTATAGATTTCTTGCTTCTCTAAACATTTTATGTCTCTGCTCCTGAGCATATTACCTTTTGTCTGTTGACTGATTTCCAGTGTGAAAGTTCTCTTAAATTTTTACTGTCAGATGCATTCTGACTCATTTAACATAAATGCTTGTTAGTGAAAGCCAAACTTTTCCTTTGGGTTTAAAAGTGATATGATGTCTTAATTCATTCTCCTCCTCTTGTGTCCTGTTTCTAAAGCATGCAGAAATGTGATAATTTTTTTTGTAGTTTAGGAATGTAAAACACGAGGGGTATAGTCATTCGAGTTCTGATGAAGACCATCGTGCTTCAATAGGAATTTTTTTTATATATAAATTAATGGCAGCGATTATAATGCCTGCCTGCCAAGTCAGTCTGAATAAAATAAACACTTAAGGAGCTGTAGCTTTGTTCAGGTGCTGCAGCTAAAGGAAGACACTCCATAGGTAGAAACTTGCTCTGCTTCCAGTAATAATTTCTTTTGTCCTCACCTGAACTTGGCAGAGCAAGACTTCACTGGGAAGCACCTAAGGAAAGCTGGAGCAGGTGGTCTGGGTCATTATTTACTCAGTGTCTCGATGGTGCACCTATGTTGTGTTCTTTCAGATAAAATCCTCAGTTTATGAAATTCAACAGATTTGCAGCACATTCCGCTACAAGATCAGTGTATATCTTACTTGAAAAGTAGCATTTCTGGAGATAATTACATCACCACTAGCAAGGATGACGCTGTTCCGTGTAGTGTCAGCTGGATGAACTGTATCAGCTGCTTGAAAGATGCTGTATGTTACAGGAAAGACGGCTGCACTTGAGTAACTCTTTAGAGAATATTGTTCATAATGATAAATGACTTTCTACAGCAGATAAAATTCTGTCTCTATGAAAGGTGCTATGTCTCTCCAGTAATTTGAATTTGTCCTATTAAAATCTGTGCCAATAAGAAAAGAGAGACATAGAATTTCTGAAGACAGACATACAGATGAAGAACATACAGTCTGGCTGGAAAAGCAAACCAGAACAAAACCCCAAACTGATATATATATAAAATTCAGTGCCTGTTTTTTAGTAATTTAGGATGCAGTTCCCTCTGTGACAGTGCTGCTGCTTTTTCTTCTTCTAAGGGAGGAAAAAAAAACGGAGGAGTTGAAGGAAAAGCTAGAAGGCCACCTCCACAGACACTATAAAATAGTTTAATATTGCACAATAGTGTGAGGGCAGAGAAGGAGAGAGAGGGAAGGAGAATGCATTGCCTTTCTGCTTTGTGCATGAGACTGAAATTCTTTTTCTTTTTTCTTTTTACCCAAAGTTTGAAAAGTTGGAGGTCACCGGCATCAGTGCTCATTCCTCAAAAGCAAGAGGTGGGTCAGCAAGCAGAAAAGGTAATGCTCCTTTCAGTGATGAAAGCCAGTGATGCATCTGTACTAGTGCATGGTCCTCTTTTCCGGTGTCCCCTTGCTGCTCACCCTTCTGATTAACTGCAGAGCACTGCCCAGCACAAGGCATTTCTGATCCTATTTGTAATATAATTAATATTAAACATCTCACTTTGTCAAGATTCCTAGAAAGAAACTGCCTCACAGGCAGATTTATTTTAAACCATAAATATGTAATGCATGTCTGTGGTCTAGGTATAGGGTATTCACATGGAAGGCTACGTTCCCAATAATAAATTTCCAGTGCCCTTAAAAAGTCCAAACAGAAAGTCCCTCCTATTTCCTGGGTTTCATAAAAATGTGTTGACAAAAATAACATGATTGAGGGTAGCTCCTCTGGAGGGAAGCCTGTAAGATTTAAAAGGAAGTCTCACAGATAACTAGTAAAGTGTACTTTTTTTGTAGGTACTTGTAGATACAATGGCTCTTTCTATAATAACATAGTAGGAGCCATAGTAAGAAACTGGGTATTTGTCATGCTCCATTTACCTGTCTTGCAAGTCATGGGAAGTTTTAACGGCTGAAGAATCCAAAACTGCTCCTGCTGTCGTGGGTGGGGCTGGGGAGGACTTACATATTTTTTTGAGATTGTCATGGTAAAGCTGGCTATCAGGTTTGTGTGACAACATAGATCATTCTTGTCCTGGTGGATGTCAATCGTCCACTGCTTTTTAGATCAGTGTGAGAGGGAAAAACTTTGGGTAGCCTGCATTCATCTGTCTCGCTACAGACAAAGAAGAGAGTATGCAAGTGGCATGTAGCACTGTGTAGTAAAATTAATGTATCTTAGATACCATCAAGCAGTTATGTATTTCATCATTTCAGAAATATGAAGTGACAGATTTTTGCCTTATGTTCACTATGTGCAATGTGCCATAAGAAAGCAGCTTTCTGAAAAGCTTGCATTTATTGGTTTAACTTCAAAACCAGTGTCTGGGTTGTGAAATAATCACGTCTTGATCACTGCCACTAATATTTTGCTTCTTGTGTGCTTCTGTGGTCCAAGTGGCCATCTTTTGAGCTTATAATTTCCACTTTCAGCAATGTGTGTTTAACTTCATTTTGGGCACTTTTAATTGTTGGTGTCAGTACCTGTCAAATGAAAGGTGTGAGATACCAGTCCATTTGTGGTCAGCTGCAGCATTTTGTATGCATGAATAGCTGAATGCAATTACTTTTTCGAGACATCAAGAATACCTTAGCAATGCAGGCCCAATGTACCATGCAGATTTCATTCTTCTGGTTTTCCCCTTAAAAATTTTCAACTGACTTAATGAAATTCCACACTCCAATTATTAATTGAATTCCCCAAATCAATAGATTGAAGAGAGTGACTACCTGCAGATATTTTATATTGCCATCAATATTGCCTCCTGCATTATAGATCCTGTATTACAAAGATCGGATATTTAAATTATTCTTCAGTGCTACACTTTATCACGCTTCAGTTTATCACAATAAACACATTGGCTTTTATTATACTAAAGCATTCCAGACATGAATATATATTTTTTTTTCCAACTTGTAAAACAGGTTCAGCTGCAAGCATCACTTCAGCTCCTGCTGCTACAACAAAAGGCCTCCTTCAGGTAACCAGAAACTAGGAGCAGTTTTATGCTTGATTGTGACAATTACTTTCAAAATTAATCTCCATTATTTTCTCCAGGTTGCACCTACATCATCAAGCGTAACTAAACAGATGGAAACGTCTAAAAGAAGTGAGAATGCAAAGACTATGACTTCGTCTGCACACACAGATAATGTAACGCAGATATCTACAGCAGATGGGGTGATAAATAACCTTCAAAGGGATGACTCTCTAGACTCTGGTTCCTATGGAAAACAGGCTGAAACTCATGACAGTGGTACACCAGCCAAAACTATTGGCAGGTTTTCAGTAATCAGCACGCAAGATGAATTAACTTTAACAGCGCCGCACTGCTTAAGGTTCTCGGCACCCCCAGACGTCTATTTGGATGAGCTACCTTCCAGCCCTGATCTGAAGACAGCTGTCCGACGGGTGCAGACAGCCTCTTCTGTCGATGTCCTCTGTGACCAGGGTTCGAGTGATTCTGCTGATGAGCCTTTCCATTGTCCGTCAGCTGCTGCTGCCCAACTGTCCCCCCCGAGTAGTAGTGCAGCCACTGATTTAATTAAAAAAGCAGCTGCTTTTCTGCAAAGATCTGGCAAAGCTAGCTCGCCAGGCCTCGATTCACTTAACGGGCAAGGAACAAAAATTCCTACCATCAACATAACATCTTTCCACTCACAGTCGTCGTACATGAGCAGCGACAATGACTCGGAATTTGAAGACGCAGATATGAAGAAAGAATTGCAGAACCTGAGAGAAAAGTATGTCGGGTTTGCAAACAATACTAGGCAAGCTTGTATTAAGATACCTAGGCAGTATTTCTGCACATGATGAGCAAATACATGGTTTTCATAGCTGCAAGGAGTAAACTGGTTCTGGGCAAATTAGGCATCGCTAGGACCTTCCCCCAAATGTCATACTGCATCCTTTTGTGCATCACTTTTATGTATCATTTATTTGTCAGTTCTGTTTAGAAGAATAATTCAATAATAACTTTTGTAAACCCCAAAATATTTTTGCTGTTATGTCCAGTTTCCTTACTGAAAAGGTATGTTGATATGGTAGCAAACAATAGCCCTCGTGATGTATGTGATAGTAGGTTCCCATGTGCAACGCTATTTAAGGCGGTATAAAAATAATCTGGATGCCTGTGTAGACAGCTGCCATAGTGCTCTCTTCATGCCCTTCTCTGCAAGGGTCATTTAGACTATCAGGTCTACAGACCCATCGCTATTCCCAGAGTCATTTTTACAGTAGATAACCTAGTATCTGTTAGGCAGGTAAGACCCTCACTTCGCCTCCCATCGGATCTCTCATCAAGTCATCAGTCCAGTCTCGGTGGGAGGCTGGGTGAGACTGGCAGGAGTCGTGCTGCCAGTCCCGAGAGCTAGCTTCTTTAAATCTGAACATTTTCTTTCTCTCCTGGCAGGTGATGGGTAAAAACTAGCATTAGATGTTAGTTTAACCAAAACGTTAAGCTTAATCTTAAGGTATAATGGCTTTATTGAATACAAATGATGCATCTTTTCAAAACAGAACTACAGTAATATAAAACCTTTAAACTGGCTTTATGGCATCATGAAGTCTGCATTATAAATAAGGTAATGATTCATGTACTAATGGCATTTTTATGGGGAGCACTTTTGTTTTTCTTCATGTTGAACTCCTTCAAACTGATGTACATGCCTTGAGAGTTAACTTTTTTGAAGCCACTGGTTAGAAGAGAGAAATTCTGGAGTAGTTTGGAGTTCCTGTCAGATCTCATGTCAAAATCATTTGTTTTTACTAAGGATGTTGAAAATTTTTTTAGCTGTCTAGGATTCTGTCTTATAAATTAATATTTGAGAAGTCACTCACCACATTTGCCAGGTAGATTGTTGTAACTTCACATACTTTTGGATGAGCAGTTGGTTGTTTTATAACCAAAGACTGTTTTGTTTCTTTTTTTATAACTAATTATGCTGTCAAGATGTGGTGCTTTATCAAATACATCGCTAGCAGAGTTCTTTATTTTTTATGTTTAGGCATATGAAAGAAATTGCTGAACTTCAGACTCAGCAGAAGAATGAGATAGAGGCACTGTATATTCGGTTAGGGAAACCCCTTCCTCCCAACCTGGGGTTCCTTCACTCAGCCCCACCAAGCGGCCGTCGCCGAAGAACCAGCAAAAATAAATTGAAAGGTGGAAAACTATTAAACCCTCTGGTACAGCAGCTCAGGAGTGGAACATCAAGCACAAGTAGGTACACTAGGTTGCTTTCTATACGCCTGTTGTTTGAGTCGGTTGTGGTTCTGCTGTGTAATTGCACAGACTGCAGGAAAGGTGCTGAATTTTTATTGGTTTTAGTACTATGACTCAAGTTGCATACTGTGAACTGTTTTTGAAGTGGGCTTCCTTTGGGACGGGCTTATTACAGCTGCCCAGTGCTGAACCATACATACCTTCTCTGCATTGGTTACAATACTTGGCAGAGAATATTCCACTTCAATTTGGAATACAGCCTGGTTACATTTTCTCATCCTTTCTCCAAATGCAATTTATTGATGTTTGTATTCACTTTTTAGGTGCAGTTATCCTCTTATTGATTATGTGCTGTATCTTGTTGTTGTTGTTTATTTTTCCCCACAAGATGCTGTATAAATAAGATTGGATTGTATTTGCTCCCCCAAAGGATGGGAAGTAAAAACAGTTATAAAACTGTGATGGATTCTTTGACCACTTGAAGTAGTTTGGGATATTTCAAACAGTAGTACAGTCTTGAGTCATTATCTCTTTGGAAAGTATAAAGATATAATTCAACTGGGAAATGTTGATATACCCCAGTACATATTTCTTCAGCAAAATTTAGAATAGAATATGAATAATTTTTCTTCCACTTAGTTCATGCTGTTATTTAGAGAAGCAGCAGCACTTCCAGCATTAACCCTGTATTTCAAACCTTGTTTTCGAAGTCACTGCATCATAGGTCCACTTCGAATTTCATTGCATCAATCTTAATTACAGACAGAGTGTTGTAGACGTTTTTGCTTTTAATTAAGGATTTCAACTGAGATAGGAAAAGCGAAGATATTAAGAGGCAAGATATTCTGTGATCTGTCTTGAATCTGAGTATTCTTGCCTACAGGAACTGGAGCAATGTTCAATGCTTTATACCTCTTTAGTTGCTGCTTGGCTGATGTGCATAGGTTTTACTTCCTTTCCTTGTGATGAGATACTCTGAATATCTGTTATCCTTGGTCCATTCATTTTCCAGTTTGTTCTTGGGTTCTCTCTAGCCATTTTCCCCTCTGTCTATTCACAAAACCCACATCTGTCTCCACTCGTGGATCTTGGCTCATATCAGTGTGCTACCCTAGTCCAAAGAATTTAAGCTTATTTCTGCATAAAATGTCCCAATTCTCCCCTTTTTTTTTTTCTTGTCACCTTCAGTTAGAGAACAGAAATCTGCTCAGTCAGACTGCTACTCTGGTGCATGCTTTCCTTCATGCATTCCTTCTGTGTTATTTTCGTTTTCTGAGGCGCTGTGTAAAGTTCACATTATCTTTGAGAATCCATGTTCACGCCTGAGTCTTCTCATCCTTGACTATGCAGTTTCCTCATTTCTTGGCCTTTCTAGGTCCTTTCTCAGGGATCAAGGGCAGGCAGTTTCTAATATAGTTACTGTAATTGTCATTTCCACTGTTAGATGCTTTTGCTGATAAATCCACGTAACAAATGATTACAAAGGTATTCTGGTAGTAAGGCCTCTTTACCTGAGGTATCCATGTAGCTAGATATATAGATACAGATTTTTATATATATAGACGTGTATCTATCTATATATAGATAGCTATAAATAAAGAGTTCCTTATGTCTTTGCAGCAACTTTTTATTTTACTCCATTTGCTTGCTTTCACCTTTCATGTTTGAGAGCAAACCTACGTGTTCTGCTCAGTTGTTCTGTGCATTCATCCTCCTACTTAGGCACTTCTGCAGCTCTCACTTTATTTCAGCAGCACTCCTTGTGAGGTCCTACTCCAGCCTTTGTGAAAAATGCAGAAAAGAAACTGTAAAAATCAAACCTACTCCATAAGCTTCTTGGAGAAACTGGATCAGCAATAGTATATATAGATTATTTTATGGTGCGGGCTATCTGTAAAGTCTGTGCTTCATACAGTACTTCAGAATTGTAAACCGTTGTTCCTCTTGGTGGCAAAGTAATGACTATTTTTAGGCCAGAATTTTTATTCAGTGGTTTCCTAGCATTTGCCGTTGCATGTATTTTTTTTTTTTGTTTGCTCTTTCAGGTAATCTTTCAGACTCTAAAGACTCACCCCACAAAGAAACAACTAAAACTCAGCCTGGATCTCCTGAAGCAGCAGCAGTAACTTCCCCTGCATCAGCCACCTTTGGGAAGGCTGTTCAGACACAGCAGCCGTGCTCTGTCAAAGCCTCTTTGTCTTCTGACATCTGCTCCGGCTTAGGCCCTGAAGGAGGTGACGTGAATGCAAGCTCTGGCCAAGGTGATTTTTTCATACCAGCTGTTGGGCGTGTCTTCCAGCACATGCTAAAATTAGTTCGCTTCCCTTAAGCTTGAACTTTTTTAGGAGTGGATTTCACTTCTAGTGATATAGGAACATGAACCTTTGACAATCCAAATTACTGGCTTATCTTTAAAAAGATTGTTGCAGTATTGTCAGAAGAACAAAAGTAAAGTATCTTACCAAGTGTTAAGAGTCAACACTCAAGACGGCATGCTAATTTTTAGTAAGGAAACACCTTTTATTTTTGCCAGCAGTGGCTTTATACTGACACCTTTTCTGGAGTCTGCCTTACAGATTTCTGAGAAAAAAGAAAGGAAAACAAAAAAGATATAGAAGGATAGGAGGTTGTTTCCTTTGGTTCATTTTGATTTTTTTTTTCAGCCCCTTGATACTGGTAGACCCAGAGTTCCTCATTATAAACTACCAAGCCATCTTGAGTGTGGGGGAAAAAAAAAGAAAAGAAAAAGGAAAAAAAAAAAAAAAAGAAAACCAAAACCAGAGAACCAAGTTATGTTTCCTTTATCTAAGGGGTTAACTTTGTGCATGATTTTGGAGTCCCAGCTAAAAGACCATAGATTGGCTGTGTTCCCCAGTCCTGACCTCTGATACTTCTGTGTATTGCACACCTCCGTAGGCTTTGACTGATCTTGTTGCCATGCATATTGGAAGTTATAATGATGATTAAAATACCTTCCTCTCATTGCACATCCTGCCAAACTAATCTACAAAATATCTATCTGTTCTCTTCTGCTGTTATTGCATCCTTTGTGTATGGTCAATTAACTTACTCCTCTTTGGCAAAGTTAAAATGGAGATGTGGATGTTTAACTAACAAAGCTGATTTGACTGATGGTATGGGACATCTGATCACAGCTACTTGTACTTTATAAGTGTCTTTGTTTTCTTCCCTTTATATTCATTTGCAGGCTGGACGGTTTTCCACCAAACGTCTGAGAGAGTGACCTATAAATCTAGTAGCAAACCTCGTACCAGATTCCTCAGTGGACCTGTGTCTTTGTCCATCTGTTTGTATTTGTTCTTTTGTATTTTATCACAGTCCATCTTTCTTTTACCCCCTTTTTTCCAATTCCATGTTTTATATCTCTAATATGTTTGGCAGGATGCCCCTTTTTCTGAACCATCTTTTCTTTCTTTTTATCTTTCTTTTAAGTAACCATCATGAACACACCTTATTTATATTAATTTTTCATATGAAAGCTTTTTTTGCACTGCTTTTGGCTCGTGCCTGGGCACCAAAAGCATGTGTGGAAGATCTCATCATTTATTATATAGCCTTATGGTAAATTTTACCCTGGACTTATCAAAGCTTTTGTACTTTATGTGATTTATGTTGAAGTAATTTTATTTGCAATGTGGCAAATATACATGTCTGCTGTCCCGGTTCCAGCGACAACAAAAAGAAATCCATCCTTCTGTAGACGAATGGTCTCTTTCACACATGTTTGGACCATGAAGACATGCATGTAGCAAGCTGATACAATACTAGAAGGTCACTGAAGGGTATAACTTCCATACAAGGGCTGTATTAACACAATATACAGTACTGTTTATATCCACTCTATTTTCTTTAATTTTTTTTACCCGCTCTTTGCATGTGGAAATGCTGAGACAATAGTGCTCCAGCTAGTTCTTTCAAAATCTGTTTTCTAGGTGGGCTTTTCCCCATGCAGTCACTTCAATTACCTTAAGTGAGCAATTTTTTTACATACTCGTAAGCAGTAGGAAGATCTGGTTACTCCAAGGGAGAGTACCATCAACTTTTTCGTGTAAGCTGATCTGGCTGAAGCACTTTACTCAGTTTATTTTCTTATGACCTTATGTGACCTCAGAGATGAAGTCAATTAGCAGTTCATCAAAGCATAAATAAGTAAAAAGCAATATCAGATTTTCAGATGATACTTTGAAATGGATTGCTAGGATCCAGTATTTTTTGTTTCAAATAATTGTGCACCTGCTATTTGTACCCTATTTGTATGACTTCTAAAGTAATTGGCAATTCAACCAAATGATATCAAGCTATTTAATTAAAAAATTAAGACCTTTTTACCCAATCATATATGCTGCTTTTTAGGCAAACAGATTTTGCTTGTACAATAAAGATATGTTGTGCTGAACAGGTACTATAGGCCACTTACATATAATATTAGAAAGGCTAATAATGTTCTTGAAAATGTTTGGTTAACTAACTGTTCATTTGCATTAATATCAGATCTCCCATTGGAGTTCTACATTGCTCATCATTATCCAAGTGGTACAGATCAAAGGCACAAGACCACTCAAACACACTCCTCCTAATTTTATGAATAAACAATATTTTAAAAAATAATCTTGATTGATTTGTTTGAGGTCCCTAAAAGTCCAAGCACTCAGGTTCTTGAAAACTGATGTTTACTGCTCAGCATACTGAATTTATTATCATACAAGTTTTTAACGACTATTGAAGTCGTGAGACAATTTTGCATTCAGGGATTTTTTCTGAGAACCTGAGGGGAATTCTCAGTTCACAAATTTTCCCATTTGGTATTATAATGGACATAGTAGTTTCTTCCTCTGCACATGTAATTCCCAGAAGTTGTTTCATTAATCTTTTACAGAACTACAATTCAGTAGGATGCAAAAAGACTGGGAGATGGCAATTAAAAACCAGCATATTAAAAATGTTTGGGTGCATGGATATTGTGAATGAAACCGAGGGAATATGTAAATCCTTCAAATCGTGAAGTTTCCCCGTGATTAAATAACTCGGCACGACTAACTGCTTTCTGTTCCCAGCCCATATGCTCTCTTCTTGGTTTCTTCTGGGCGAAGTGTTCGGAGAGGAGGTTTGCACTCCCCCATTTCTGAGTCATATGAGGAGATGGACTGAGTTTCAGGCACTTAACCCTGACACATCCATCCAAAGTCACCGCTGCTCAGAGAGCGCAGCTTAGTTTCAAATACTGCCTGTCACTTGAGTTGCTGGACAGTTTTCCACAGCTGAATTACTGGTAGGTTTTGATGGGGATAGGAGGTTATTTTAGCTCGTTTTCCCAAGTCCAGCAGGTTGGTAGTGTGTGTGTGAAGGGACAAAGATGGGGCTGCATGTGGCCCCATCGTTCCCAAAGGGCAGCTGGGGCTGAGACTGCTGCTGGAAGGACGTATGGCTGGTTGTTCCATCAAGCTGGTATCCAGAGCAGCCGTGACCATGGGCCTCAGGAAGAATAGTGCTAGATGATGATGGGAATGCCAGCTGGCTTGTGCTCCCTTCCCTCTGGAAGGGGGACGCAAGTTGGCCCAGCGTGCAGGCAGAGCCAAGCATTTGGACTAGGTGCTAAACAGGTTTGCATCTTTCCTGCATGTTTGAGCAAGGAGAGCGTGTGTTGGAGGCATGCAGTGAGTGAGTGCTGGCTGTACGGGGCTGGGATGTGGCTGTCCAGTGCAGGCAGCTCGGTGGTGCGTCCAGGCAGCTCAGGGTCCTGGGTCTATTCCACAAGTTAAGGTTTCCCTGGGTTTTTTTATTTGGGAGCTGTTGGGAAGAGTTGTGCTGGATTTTCAGAAAGGCTCTGAAACTATACATTTGATTAAGGAAAAACAACCCTTTGGGGAGCTTGGATATTCCAGTGTGAGGCTCGTACTGTATTAGCAGATAAATTAGCAGCACGCTTTTAAAAAGAAATGTTCAGATGCATTAAAGATAGTTTTAACAAATATCTTGCTCTGGTTACAAGATCCATCAAACTTGAACACTTTCACAGTGTTCTCCCAGAACAGCTTTTTGATCTGTTCCCCATGTCCAATATTGGCTTTTCCTTTGCGCTTTTCATGAAATAAAATATTTTTCATGGGCTTCAGCATAATTTTAGCCTGAGCTCCTTCCTTGGGTTAAATTGCAAGGGCATCTTAGGGGAGAGTTTGTGCTGATTGTGAGTAGAATTTTCAAAAACTCCATTTGGCTTAGACTTGTAATCTTGTGTAAAGCAATTTTTGTCAGGTCTGTAGTAATTAATATGTTGTATGTGTATATACGATTATGGAAATGGTCTAACAATTTGTTGCCATTTCAATTTTTTTTTTTAGCTTTCAAGCTTTTTGGCAGCTGTTAGAGTGCAAATATGGGACAGTGGATTTTTTCTGTCCTGTATGATATAATAGCTACTTAATTTCTTAGATAAGAAACCTGGAATTGGAGGTAAAACACTCTGCTGAACTTTTGCAGTCTTAGATTAAATCTTAATTATGATTCATCTCCTTAACTTTACAGCTATTAAACACCTTTATTTTAGAAGTAATACAATTAATCTGGTGAATTAGGTTTACCAAGTGCATTTTTAATTGAATTTGAATTTAAACCAGTTGTAGCTGGTGATTGTCAGTCCCTGCTTCAGGCAATATCACCACTTAGATAATGTTTCTCATCTCCGAAGCAACATGCTGGAGTGATACAATTTGGAAGAAATAGCTCTCTCTTTGGTGATTGACTCTCCTGCAATATTATCCTTAACGTTGGCTCCACTCACACGGGTATTTTGTGAATCTGTCTAGTATCACTGTTCTCTGTCGCTTCCCCACACATATGGGGGCCCCAGGTTTGATTTGGCACCTGAGGTGCATATAAACTTGTGACTCGGTTTTCAGGAAGCAGAGGGGTTGGTGATTAAACTTTTTTACATGCATTTGAGCACGTACTGTAGTCAGCTGCCTGCTTTTATTTTTCGCAGGCAGTTGCTTTTCATTTGCATACATATTGTGCCAAATACTACCTATTGCTACATGCAGAATGCTGCAGGATAGTTAAGAAAATAGGATTCTAGTATTACTGCCATTGATGTTTACATAATAGGAGTTGCTAGCTAACTTTAAGAGATAGGCAAGGTAAGGTATACCTGAGGGGAAAAAAAATTAAAAATACAACACGGATTGTTCAGTTGTGAATGTGACTTTTATTTGTTATCTAGGCTTTGAGATGAGAAACTGAACTTGGTCATGCTTGCATAAGACATTACTATAGTTATGTCCTTCTGATTTTCCTGGCATAGAAACCTCATTAAACTATATGAAATAATAAGAAAATCTTTCAAAGCAATCCTTCTGTTCCTCCTCATGCCACCTATATCAAAACACAAACATTTCTTCTCCCTTTTTTTCCCCTCTTTTCTTTACTTCCTCTTCCTCAGTCTCTGACTGATATCACTCCTTTTTCCTTTGAAGACTCATTCAGAGCCTATGTCAACCTGGACCTGCAATCTCTGAGTTTAAAGCTGCATTTCTGGCACAGTAACATAAAATATCAACACTGGTTTGCTGTAGAGAAAAAACATATCCATCCTGTATCTTGCTTTTTGCCCCACTCTCTGATTTTGCTCATGTTTTCAAGTGCTTCTTCACAATAAACTTGCCATGCCCCATGTCAGATATTCATCTCCTCCCATACCATAATGATATTCTTCTTAACAAGTCCAAAATACCTTTCAGGAAATTTGGCACTCAAATAGAAACGGTGCTTATGTCTGGCAAGATCTGACAGTCAAGTAGGGTTCTCAATACACTTCTTGCACTCTTATCTATCCAACAGAATATGTAAAATCATGATGAAGGATGTAATGAGATAATAATGAAAAAAACATGTAGTTTGGTTAAATGAAAACTCAGCTACTCTGCTGGATTATTTTTCTGCACTTGGACAAGGCATAAGGGAAGCTCATTCACAGTTACTTTCAATTGAAGTTCAGAATCTCACATTTAGACACAAATCCTACTGATAAAGTATTTGGAAACAATTGGCCTCAGACCTGCAGAACAATGTATCTTTTTGGACTTGTAAAACAGGACTTCTAGGGTTGTTTTACAGTTTGTCTTTGCAGCCAGACTAGCTTGACTTGTTCCTGAAAGCATTTTTGGCCTCCTATCACAAACTGAATTGACATCATTTCCTGCATAAATAGACTAGGAATCAAAACCTCCTATTAGGAAGCCAAGGCGATTCGGAAAAAAGAAAAAACAAACAAACAAACAAAAAAAACTCCCAAACCACCAAAAAAAACCCAAAACCCCAAACAAATGCATCTTTAAGTCATGAGACCTTGCTTTTGGCATGCTATTGTACTTTTCAAAGCTTCTGAATGGCTGCACATTAAGAAAGGTTTGAGCTGTCCAGTTATTTAGACTTCCTTTACTCACCTGAACTGCTGACTTTGTCTGTCCTTTCTTGCAAAATAACTACTTTTTGATTGCTTAAAAGTACAGAAGCTTGTCCGTCAGATTTGTTGTGTTTAGTCTTACCTAATTCTGTATGTCTTGTATTGTTTTACCTTGTAGGGTCCACCTTGAAACGACTATGTCTAGGCAAAGATCACAGTAGTAGTAACTATCCCATTTTTGTTTCTCAGTATTTCCTTCATGGCATGGGATGTTTTTTTTGCTTTTTTTTATTATTTTGTACTAAAAGCTAGTTGTTTAATAAATAGAGCTGATGCACTTATACTGGTATGAAATTAGACTGTATAAATTGTGATACTTTCATAATAATGCATGTGCTGTGATGTCTTGGGAACCACGCATGCTGCAAGACAGTTGTGGTATTCTTTGTGTGTGAGACTGTGCACGCATGCGGCAAGAAAACTGGATTCAGTGTTTGTCTTTCTGAAATACACACCTTTATATGACTGCAGTTCTCTGCTGGAGGAATTTATAGCTTAAAACAATCTCATTCAAGTTGAGCTGCATGAAATATTAAACACTAATTGAAGAGCTTTCCTGTCAAAATACTTATTTTTCTCACTGGTCCCTTCCCCCAAGCAAAGGAAAAGGAAATGAGCAGTGTTCACTTAGAAGTTATGTTGCAGGTTGAATGCATGATCATTTAAAAGTTATTAACGTATTTTATATAACCATAGGACTAATTAGTTTACTCGGTTTCATTGGCTGGTAACTGATTAACAGAAAAAAGAAGACTGAATGTTCATGTTTGCTTATATAATAATTTTACTACAGTTCTATGAACTTTTTGCTTGGAGAGATGGTCTTTACTTCAAATCTTTACTATGTCAAATATGTTAGCTGGAAAGTTATTTTATATTTTCTGCTTAGGTCAAATTCAGGCGCCTTCAGTTGCTGTTCCCTAATGATCTTGCTGTGTCAGACTTGTAGTTATCAACACATAAAAAGGACAGATTTTTTTTTTTCCTAGTTTTTCTAGAAATAAGTGAACATATAAAATTAAATCTCTGTCAATACTCTTCCTGTCTGCTTTTATCTATACCAAAAGTTCTGTATCTTTATCTTTGTCTCAAAAACTCACACACCCACTATGTCCTCCTCTCTCCTCTTTCTTCTGTACATTCATGGTCCTGATGTTTTTTGGGGTTTTTTTTGGCCAAAAAATATGCAGATGGCAGAGTAAATGGTCCTAACATCATTGAGAGATACTGTGGGTTCCTGGAGCCTTTGAGCCGTAGTAGCCAACCCTACTTGTAATCTATATGACAATTACATTTTTCCAAGAGGACAATAAACTTATGCAAGTAAAATAAACAGTAAATTCATTTTTAAATGCATACAGTTTTAGCAAGTAATACATCCTGCCTCCCACTGTGTCATGGTAGCCTCCTCTAAAGAGACTTTGTAAGCCTTAGGATGTCAGTGTTAGGGACTGTATTTGTTTCTTCTCTCCGAGTCATTAATTTTGTTTAGAGAGAAGTTGTGGGCACAACAGCGAGTGGCTGAGGTAACATAATGTGATAGAAAATATGAATGCATTGGACTTGGACCATTTCTTTAAGCAAAGGTGTTCTGTAGAAAGGAGGGGGAGGGTTAAAAGTCCAAAAAGCCACCATTTGAATTGCAGTAGATGAGAAACTGTTTGAGGAGCAAAGTGGTGAAGCAGAGATGCCATCCTCAACTTTCTTTGTGTGTGGTTTTCCAGGATCCTCAACAAACAGTCTTGTAACATGTCCTGAGCCACTCCCGCAATCAACCCTGCAGGTTCAGGCCAACAACAGTAACAACAAGAAAGGGACGTTCACAGATGATCTTCACAAGCTGGTTGACCAGTGGACAAGCAAAACTGTTGGAGCTGCACAGACAAAACCTTCTTTAAACCAACTGAAGCAGAACCAAAAAAGGCAAGACATGGAGCCAAAGGCTAATCCCATGCAAACACAGAATGAGACATGTGGAGTAAGTGGCACTCCTTGAAGAACGTACCTTTTGCTATATGTCTGAAAGCCTTTGCAGAACTCAGATTTGGAGGAGGACATAGACTAAAATTACTTCAGATAGATGCTTCCTATAAATGTCCATTTCTTTTCATTAAGTACTAAACCAGATTTTTTTTTAAATTGTCTTTTGGAATAATCTTGAGGGATATATGGGCTGCAATATATATATATATATATATATATAAAATATATATTTTTAAATTGCAAACTGCTTATTAACAGCAATATACAGCAATACTCATACGGTTAACCATATCTTGCTCAACTTAAGTTTTAACTATTCCTAAAGTTTTCTTCTTTTGATGTTTAATATTAATCTTCCTTAGGCAGAACAGTGGCTGGGCTGGTGGCTTTGTGGTAACGAGCCTTTGTTTTAGTGGAAGCAGAGTGAGTGCTGCACTGAGATAAGGGACAGCTGGATGTGTTTTTGAACCTTGCTTGTCGTACTGGGCATCTTTGAGGCACTCTGCCTCATGAAAGTACCATCTTCAGAAACGCTGTGAAAGTAAACTACAACAAAATGGAAATTGGAAGCGCTCCCATTCATCCGCTCTTGTTTTCAGTATCAGGAAAAAAACGTTGCGATGTGTGTTTGTGTCTGTGTTCAGTGCTTGTTTTCATGGCTGAGTGATAATATGGAGGCAGGCACAAAAATGAATGAAGATGTATCCAGAATCCCAGTTTACCGTTCTGTCCCACCCTGGTCTGGGTTTCCAGACCTCTCCCTCCTCCTCACGGTTGGATGATTCTTTGACTAATAATTTTTGCTGGATTCATTTTTTTTGAAGACTGGAAATTGAGCCAAAGTAGAGGAAAATAATTTTAAAAGCAAAGAAACAGTGAAAACCAAACCAGCGAGGGACTGCTTTGTTATCCCTTAAAAACAAGATATCTGGATCTGGATAGTAGACCATTGCTTTTTTGGCATGTTGAAGGAAAAAAAAAAAACTTGTATGCAGCAGTGGTAGCTCTATAGTTATTCATGAGGTGAGACGTGCCAAAGCAGGAACCGCGTTAACGCATCTGCTTTGCTACCTGCTGGTTTCAGAGTTAGTAAGGTCACTGACCTCACAGGGAAAAGCATTTGTGCAAATTTATTAAGCGATTTTATGTCAATTCTTAGTTGCCATAAATGAATAAAAACCGGAGAGTAAATAAGCTTTCTGTGTAGTGATGGTTTAAGCAGTATAAACCCATTCTGGAGTAACAGTGACATCTACTTAAGACCCTTTTAGTTCTCACAAAATAAGTCAAAGGAGGTACTAGTAAACACAAATTGAAGATTTCTAGAAAGTGTTAGTGAGGGCGCAGGTTTTGTTCTGTTAAGTCACTTCTTACTCTCTTTTGTGCTTTTTGCAGCTTGATGTCTTTTCCCTGAGACTCCTGCAGTAGTTTGAAGTATTCAATGGGGGTGTTCTGCCCACTTGTAACTCTGGAAAAGAGTGGTTATTTTGCTTATTTAAATCACCTGTTAACATCTATTTAGGGCTAATTTTACCTTCTGTAGTCTTGATGTCTCTGTTTCAAAGCCTGTGGAGATGGCAGAATATTGCTGTGAGAGGAACAGGAATGTCCCTGTCTTAATACACTTATTTTAGAGGGTTTATTTCTTTTTAGAACATGGCAGTTGTTCCAGGAAATTAACAAGGCTAATTGAAGTCTTTTAGAGATAATTTACCAAGAGCTCGGAGAGGTTGGGATTCCCTGCTCTTCATTTAACGTCATTCGTTGTTGCTTGGAAGAGTGGCAGTCAGTTGGAGACCTTCTGAGCCCTGTGCCAGCTTGCCCTGGGTGGTTTTATGCATAAAGTCCTTGTAGGGCGGTGTGGGCTGCAGAAGAGATGAAAAGGTAGATGGCAAATCTTCCTAGCGTGGTTATTGTTGGGGTATTTTGGCCATGAAAATGGCACTGCATACCAGAAATGACAGAAAACAGGGCAGTGGATATGATTTAAAAGACTTTTACAACAGCACAAGGGCTGTTTTGGGAGTTGAGCGTCATTCTGCTGATTGTACCTTTTGAAATTCACCTTAAAGGGGAAATTGAAGTTAAGGGAGGAGAGGGCTTCATGATGTTGGGAGAAAAATAGCCAACAGAGGAGGAAGGAAATTGTGTGAAAGGACCCTTAGTCTGGACAGCCAGACAGGTGACCAATAACATCAGTTCTTGAAGTGATGAGTTACATGGGGAGATGTTACACCTGCACTGAATCACTGTTGAGTCCACCTTTTAAAATGGTATTGAAAAGATGAAAAGAACTCGGGAAATCACATAAAGGATGGAAAAAATAGCTTTCGAACAAGGAGCATATAAAGCTCAGGCTGTACATCTTCAGCCCATCTGTTAACACCATCTTTTCATCATCTTTTTGATCAAATACAAAAAATGCCTTCGCAAGAAAAGAATAAGGAGCACTAAACAGATTTCCAGCCCATCAGAGAAAGTTATAATAAGGTTTTCTGTTGGAAATAAGGGCTAGATAAATTGGAAATGAGGTGATTCTTATGCCCCCTTTTTCTTCCTTGACTGGAACAAACTAGCAGGAAACTGTTAGGGCAGGTTGTCTCATATCTTCAAACTGGGTGTTTTGTTTTAGGAGATGTTATTATTGGTCCCATGCAATGATCAGAAATGAGGGGCAGGAGGGAGGCAGTATTCATACCTTCACTTCCAAATTTTTCTCTGGAGGTTATTGGACAGAAAGATGTCTCCTTGAAGAGGTTTTTAAATGGGAGTAGGAGTGATATGAGTTGTCCTATGGTGCTCTGTTGGTTATAGGTCCCCTGGAATTGGCACCACACAGAGGCCATATAGGCGATGAGCATCCTCCTGGGGTGAAAGTCTAGGGCTTCTGTTATACAAGGTATGACAAAGAAGGCATCAAACCAAATGGCCTCTTTCCACTCTGTATAATTTTTTTTTCAGTCTCTTAGGCCAACGGAAAATTGCAACAAATCCTTATTAGTTAGGGGTAGAGTTATTTTATTTTATTTTTTTCATGTATTGTTTTCTCTTACTGTCCACCCACTGTTATTAATATGCAAGGTAGTTGTGTGGCCAATTTCAAGTCTTCTCTTTCACCCTGGAAACAGAGGACTAACTTTCCTGAGTTATCTTTTTTTCTTGAGATGCTTCTACCACCATCAGCAAATTGTTTACTGTGTGAATACAATGTATTATTGGTACCTTTTTTTTAACTAAGTGAAGGCTACACTTTAAGGTTGGAAATCAACTCAGAAGAGAAATTGGTGGTGCATTTAATAAGAGTTAGTGGTTTTATTTTCTTCCTCTTTGTCATCAGAAGTGTAGAGAGCAATAAAATATTTGCAAAGGGATGCAAAGGAAGACTTTAAATTCTTCTTTGTTTCTGTGGAAGTTACCTGTCGGTTTGCCTGCAAATCCTGGTTGATACATATTAGAAGTTTGTGGGGGAACCTTCAGGCATCCAATTATGTCACAGGAGCACTGAAATACTCCTTTTCAAATGTTTTATTTAAACATGGAAATACGTGTGGATTCTCATCACCAGTAATGGGAAATGTGATAGGAGATATTAGGAAGAACTAAAGTCAAACTGCCTGATAATAGTTATTTCTCTTGTGCTCATCCATGTTGAAGACATGATGAAATAATCCTTTTTTTTTACAGGTAATTGTGGTTATCACCGGTCAAGGAATATGCTTAGGAATGTGAGCTGCCTTGTGTGTAGAGAGTACTGAATATTGTGTAGCTAAAGGTATTATTTGAAGATGCCTGGGAATAAAGGGCTTACCAAAAATATGTTTTCTGTTCTTCATACTGTTACATAGCTCGATGCGTTTTAAAGAAAAAACTATTACCCAAAAAAAGCTGTAAACATGTTCCAAGTCCATAAAAAGGTTGTTTCTGTGAAGCATGCAGGTCTGTGTCAGTTGGTGACGTGTGCTGGGGCTTAGACACCATCAATAATACCTGCACATCTGTTTGCATTTAGTACATCTTGATTTTAATGAGCTGGCTGCCTGGGAAGCAGGCTTTCTGGAGATAGCCACAGACACAAAAATGGAGTGGAAGGACAATTAACACCTTTTACTGGGTCTTCTGTCTCCATTGGATTGGAAGAATAATAAAAAAATAGAATGAATCCGTGTTTGAAGCTATTCAACACTGCCTCCTCGGTCTGAATGTCAGAATAGCTTTCCAGGAACCTGGAAGAGAACAAACACAAACCTTAAGTAGCACCTAAGAACTTGGGGTTTTCAGCAAACTGGAAAAGGATGATAAAAAAAGATGTATTAGCATCCTTGCCCTGCTTGTGTTGGCAGCCAGCTCTAACCCTGTCCTGTGATTTAGACGGTTTTGTTTCAATAGTAGTTGAACCATACAGAAGTAAAACAGTAATGCTAATAACGTAGCCATCAAAATGTAGCTGAAAGAAAAATAATCTCAATCCTGCATTTTTAGAATGAGTTGTGATAGTACAGTCAGCTTTCACAGCAGAATCACCCCGTTTCATCTGTTCTAATGTAAAAAAATAAATATTTATGATGTTTATAAGTCAAGCATAACTATTAGCTACATACTTTCACAGTACTGTAGCTATGAATATTGCTAAAGTGGCACTTTAGAGGTTGCTTGGTAAAGCATGATGGAAAGTTAGAGAATTAAAAAAAAAAGTTCAAGGAACAGATCTTTTTTTCTGAACTACCATAGCCTTTGTCCAGTGGGGTTTGTTTCGTTTTTACCAATGTTTTTGTGCATGTTCTTCGTGTATATATTATTCTTGTTTTCTAAATGAGTATGTATGATTATCTGGGGGAACAGGAATAAATGGCGGCAAGGGAAAGACTGGCAGCAAAAGGCAGGCATTTGGGGAAGCAGGAGCAAGAGGTGGCTCTTACCTGGCAGGGACTCATACAAGCCCTCGGGGCAGAGGCTTATTAGTGCAGAGAGAGTTTAGCAAGTGCAGGAGAGGAAGGTAGTGTGAGCAGAGGTACGAAGGCAGCAGGCTGAGATGCTGCCATAGGTGTTCGTTAAGTAAGTGTATTGCTTCTATAGAGGAGGCTAATTGAGATGCAGAGGGAAGGAGGAGTGGGGGGGAATTTCACTTCCTTCCCATATAATATGGGATACATTTTAGGATGTAGATGCAGTCTTCCTTCCAAAAAAAAAAAAAAAAAAAAAAAAAAAAAAAAACAAAACAAAACCCTATTAAATATCTCTAGCAGACAGACTTTTTTACATGGTGATGACAAAGGTATATTTTGCAGTGCGTTTGTTAGATTCATTAAGTTTGAGACTGTGTCTACCTTACCAGCCTGCTTAAGGCCAAGTCAGCTGACTTTACTAGGCTCTAGACAGGCAGCCGAACAAACAGAAGTAAATTAATGCTGTAATATTAAAAATGAAGTAATGCCATCCATAGTTGGCTAAGTCATATAGTCAATCTCATTCCTCATTGCTAGTGTTGTGTTGTCTAAACTTGAATTAGGAAGGGAAAAGACCACTTCTGCTTTACGCTCCTGCAGGAGGATTAGAGTATTTTAAATAAACCCCAAACACTTTTCTTATATGACTGCAGGCTATGGCTATAAAGATCTTCTGGTTTTCAGTGATCTCTAAACATTGAGCTGGATACAGGGGTCTGATATTGTACCACTTGTTTTCAATTCCCAAGACAACTTCAATATAAAAGAAACAATTCACACCCATATCTTCAAGCTGTGGGTGTAATACCAAAGCCCAGAAGATGAACTGGAAGCTGAAGCCTTGTTGCTGCTAGGATATAGTGTGCTGTAGTTGATGCACATTTTGGAATCAACAGCTTGTGCCAGAACTGGCACCTTTCAAACAAACTTGCAAAAATGACAAGGTAATAGCTAAGAGGAGAGGTCCCCTGGGCAAGCAGAGAGCTGCAGATAACAAATGTGCCCTTTCAGCACAGAATTGGCCAGCTTGTGAGTGATAGGAGAACTTGCAGGTTCTCAGCTTCGCTTGTGAGCTTCAGCCCCCTGGCAGGTTCCTTTGGTGTACCTCTGTTAAAATACCAGCCTGATTGATTGAAATGCCAAGCTAGTTCTGTTTACAGCCATGACTTTGACCCCAGTGTAGGTACACACGTTGTCCATCACCATGTGAATGTCCATCTGCTTCCCTTTGAATTTTATGAACAAAGTGACTGCTAGTCTTCTGGCTTTCCTAGAGCTGGGAAATCCATAGCTCCTTGTGCTGTTTTGAAGACCATTCTGGTGCATGTTGGTTTTGATGTTTCAGTTGGCACCTACATGCAGGAAGACATGGGTTGTTTCAGCCTCTATCGGTGTTGAGTCATCATAGCTGGTTAGAAGATAATGGTTAAAAAATGGCTTTGACCAAGACCATCCAGGGGAGGATGCAAGAGCTAGATGTCTTGTTGCTTCTTAAAGTGTGTGTTTTGCTCCCTTGAAGCATGCAACGAAGGTAGAGGAAGCAACCTTAAATCATTAGCGTGCATTTGTCATGACATTGTAACAGGTTTTAATAAGTATGTGTAATAGTTGGGTTTGGAGCATGATGTAATTTTATTCCTGGTTGCACATATGTAGCCTTAAATACAGCTGCTGCTTTACTGAGTAATTTAGCTGAGGACAAAAAAGTCAAGCAGCACAAATCGGGTAGAGGTAGACTTCTCAGCATTTTAATAGAACTGAAAATAAGCTTTTTCAAGTTAGAATTTTTAAATAGGACCACTTCCTAAAATGCCACCTTACATTTTCAATGCTACCATATAATCTGTTGCTTGTATAAGAAATTATCTAGTTCAGTTAGGTACGTTTGCAGGCATCCATTGTTATCCACTCACAGTTGTCTCGTTTGGTGGAAACCATCATTTTGAGGATGTTAAAACATGGGTCTAATAATAAGTAAAAAGTCTTCGGGTCTTAAAAATGTGTCCTCAGTTCCTCTGTTTATTGTTCTTCGGTTTCTGCTGTTAATTTTGGTGGATTTTTATATATTAATGATGTCAAATTCATTATACCGAAGCAACTATTTCTCTTAGTTTGATGCTCACCATCAGATTCATTTCAGATTACAACTGGAGACAGTGAAGAAGGATATTGGATATTTCTGAGTTTTTCTAAAATTTGCTTTGGAGGACAGGTTAATGCCCCAAGCAGTAAATCCCAGAGTGACATTGCCATTTTTAATTGAGAAGAGACACTAAAATCAGAAACATAGAGTAAGCATTCCGCACAGTCTTATACAAATATTCATTTTTTCCGCTGATATTTCACCTTCATACCAATTTTATCAATTTAATGTGAAATACCAAATTAATGGGGATTCCTGGGCTTAAATAATACTCTTTTTTTCTTATGCCATGAGTAGATGCTGGCTTGGTGGGAACCATGGCAGGAAGTTGTAAATTCTGTGAAATTAAAAACGTAATGCAACGCTGCAAACCCCATCCACAGGGAGAGCAGATTTTGGATAACGATTGTTTCCAGAGCATACGATTTGGGAAGCTCCACCATCCCAGTATTTAGGAAGGAGAGCTTTCTCTGTCCCTCGCATGCACAAACTGAATAATTGAAGTGGATGTTAATAGAAGTTTAGAAAAATAGCTGGAATTGGTTCCAGCAGCTCCTGAGGCAGGAGCAGCTCCTGCTGTGTCCTTGCTGGTTTACCTCGCCTTTGACCACTGTGGAAAGTCTCTTTCTGTTCTTCGCTACTCTTAGTTCAGTGAGACCAAATGACCCAGCACAAACAACTTGTTACAGAAATATGTGCTAGAATTTTTAAAACTTGTTCTGGGGATAGCTGCAAGAACTTGGGGTTTTTGCAAGATTTGGGGTTTTGTTTGGTTTATTGCAAGATTTGGGGGTTTCTTTTTTTGCAAGATTTGAGGGGAAGGTTTGCAAGATTTGGTTTAATTCTGTATTTAGTTTAATATATTCACTTTTATGCACAAGACTGAGCATAAAAGATACTTGGGTTACTCTGGACATTTGAGATTTTTCATGGGTTTTTGTGTGGTGTTCAGTTCTCGCCTGTTCAGCGATGCTTCCTGCCTCCTTAAATTGTAAGATTATATTCAGACAGCTTTCCCCTCCTCCTTATATGAACCTTTGCTATTAATTTCCAATTTTTTGGTCTTAAAACAAACAAACAAACAAACTAAACCAAAACCCAAAAAACCCTCACAAACAAAAAGACAAAAAAAACCCCAAACCAACTCCCAAGCTCCAAGGACACCATGCCACTCCTGTGCTCCCCTCCGGGCTGACAGCCCACTTGCAGGTGCCCAGACGTGGGGCAGGGGTGCTGCCAGCGGAGGCCATGCTGCTGGCGGAGCAGCACCACCATGGTCCCAGCACAGACACATGTGTCTGGGCATGCCAGCACTGCCTGCAGCAGGCGGGGAAAGAGAAGCTTAATAGCGACGCTTTTTCTATTTTTCTTTTTGTAGGTTAATTCGGTAAGAACGGGATTGGGGAAAAAGTGCGTTGTTCCAGTGTCTTGCCCCATGCCCGCTGCGTTAGCTCCTGGAGCTTCACCGTCCCTGCCAGTGCCTATGCCAGGGCCTGCCCTCTCTGGCACAGTGACACCTTATGTGATGCCTCTTTGTCAGTATGGAGGAGTTTTCCCTACACCTGTTTATGGAGTGCAGTGGTCGGGGCCAGCCGCGCAGCCCAGGATTGTCAGAGGTCCAAGCATTGTACACTTCTCGCCTCTCAGCAAAACCTGCTTGCAGATGTACCCGGTGCCGCTGCAGCAACCTACTGCTGAGCCGCCTGGCCCACACCTGCGAATGACGTAGTTCAGTTGCCTTGCCATAGGTAACAATGGTTTCAGCGTTGTCATGTGGAGTGTTTGATCTGTAGATGCCATATGTGTTGGACGAGGCAGGGGTCCAGGTCGGGCCCGCTAGCATACACAGCCATACGCTGCATCCAGCAATCACTGTGAAATGGTTTCACAAAAGATAGTTTGTTTGTTCTGGCAATATTTGCTTATATTTCATTGCTGAAGACACTTTATTCTGTTGTGTTTCTGATGTTTTACACTTGAGATCCTTAAAGTCGATGTACTTGAATTGATGACTAGAAAATTGTACTAACCCCTGCAGGAGTACAGTGCCTTGAATTTCAGCTTTTCAGTTCCAGCTGGAAAGAGATGTAAAATTATTTGGAAGGTGTATTTTATTTACTTGTGAGTTGAAGTTCTTTTTATTTGCAGAGATACTGAAGGTTTACAGTCGACGTTCTTCATCAGTTTTGTTCTGCTGTAAATACTTTTATTTTAATTCATGGGTTGAATTTTTGTTTCTGAAGCTTTTAAAAAAATAATTGTGAGGTGAGGTTTGTTTGAGATGCCTATCAAAAAATTGTGTTTGTACAAGGAGTAGTGAAATGCACATTTTTAAATAGGAGCATTTACAGAGTGATCCAAGTAAGTTGTATATAAGGACAGGTAATAGCTTCGGGCAGTGCAATTCATTCTCTTCCCCAGTCTTTGGTAAAGTTGTTGTAGACAGAAACTTACTTCTCTAACAGGCAGGCAAATACTGTTTTCTTCTGGATCAGCAGCAAATTGGATTACATTTTCTTTCCCCTATTGGGCTTTTATAATTTAGTTAGATTACAAATTCATGCATGTTTCATAAGTGAAAAAATGTAACTGAAATTTTGATTGTAGGAGAACACGTCTCCAGGTTTCTGTAAGAACCGTGTAAGTACAGCACTTGTGTGTATTCTGGCTTCAGTTCACCCACCAAGGTTAAGAATGGTGTTTTGCCACTGACGTGCTAGCAGTATTTATGCTAAAACAGAATAAAAATGTGAAGCTGTTCTTTTTCATATCTGATACTTCAGTTTTGGAGTCTCACCACGTTTTGTTTGAAAATTTGGGGTTTTTATATATAGTTTTGTTTTAATTAAGTTTGCGCTCTAGGTGGCATGGACACCTCTCTCCTGTTTGAAAGTTGCTTTTTGCCCATTTTACTGTGCGTAGAGTCTCCATCTGCACCTCTCAGTCTAAAGGCACAAGATAACCACTAAAACTGATTTGTTGATGGTAAGTCTCTTCTCACCAGAAAGCGCTAAGGGAGAGCATTCAGGCACAGGTCACGAACCATGCAGTCACATCTGAAGGCACGTTGCTCTGTATCTCTACTGCAATGACATTTTATACTGTCTGCTGAAGGGCAGAGATGTCTTGTGCTGCCAAGCTGTGAATTGTATAGTTCTATTGTACTTTGAGCATTATATCTGTCTAAATTATTTTGTTTGTACCCTTTTAATATATTATTCCATCAATTCAGTTAGAATTGAATTTTATAGGCAATTATGCAGAGTCTTCTGCCTGGGCAAAATACTTACTGTAGTAAGAGATTTCTGTTCTCTGTAACATGTATCTTTAATTTGTTTGGGTTTTTTAGATTCATGTCTGTATGCTTCATGAGCAAACATAGAAAATATGTTCTCACACCAGTTTTCCTTCAGCTAGCACTGAATCTTACAGTTTATGTCGCTATTGCCTGTTGTATAGTCCATCCCTTGTATACTGACAAAGTCAGTGGCACTAAAAGCCCCGAGAAATTGTATAGATTAAAAAGAAGAAAAATAAACATTTTGTGCTTGAAAATTGTGTGAAAAACCTAGTGTTTTTCTAAAACGTAGAATTGTGTCCATTCCCAGCTGTTCGGGTAACTACATTTGTTTTCCAGACTCTTACCCCTTCACTTGTGTAGAAGCAGCAGATGTGATACCTCCATGGTTTCTCGGGTTCTGCCCATAACTGACATGTCCCACCTCATGGCAGCTGTAGAATTGAAATGGTGCTCCAGAAGTCATGTAGTGCCACCTTGCAGATTACGTTGCTTGAAATCCCCTGCCTGCTGCAGTATTTCTGGTGTTACGCTGCTGCAAAGCAGACCATACTGGAACCTTAAATGGGTTCCTTTAAGCAGATAGTATCTTCAGTATTGCTGGTGGTACACATGAGGATGCTAGAGTTTGGCAGGTGGTGAAAGAGGCACATGGACTCTGTCTCTCCTGCATGGAAGAGTGCTAGGGAAGCCCTTTTAACTCGATCCTGGCATCATTTAAATGTGAGGAAGCGAAGATACGAAATTCAGCCCTGATGCAAGCTCCCTCTTGGTGGTCGCCGTCATTGGTGTAGGCTGCAGGAGAACTTAGGAAAGGACGTGCAGGAAGAGGTTTGATACTTCTGCTTCTATGTTCCTGCGCATCCAACCTGTGCGGCTTTGCTGTATGTGCTACGTACGTTTGAATGTCTGCGATCTGTGCTGCAGCTCACTGGGAGTCCTCTCCCAGGCCAGAGGCTGTGTTGCATGCACTGTGTGCCCAGGCAGAGCTGGCGACGGGTGGGGGGACAGCCTGTGTGAGCGATGCTTAAATGCAGCTTCCAAATTTCTAGCCAGTGTGTTCCTAACTATTGCATCTTTAGCTGGTATTGGGGCCAGATAATGGCTCAGACGTTGATACTTGCATTTCGGTATCCATTGTTTTAATTTTCTGATAGCCATCTTGGCTGCGGTTCTTCTGACTGTTAACTTCAAGCTATGTTTTGTTACCCTCCATCGTGCCGATCGTGTCAAAGGATGCTTTGAACCTCAGTGGCAATTAGCATGAGATGAAATAAATGGGACAACTTCTTGAGCAAAAGGTGAGCAAAGGCGCAAGAGAGACCTGAGGGGTCCATGCTGCACCATCAGAGGTGGGGGTCTGTACCCAAAAAGACATTCCCCTGCAGATCCCAGAACTGAAGTAATTTTATTCCTCACTCTGAGTATTGCTTTGATATGCAGCAAACGGGTCAAGCCCACTGGGTAGAATTCCTCACCTTGCCGGTTGCAGGCCTGCAGCCATGTCCCATAGCTCTGCCATCTCCCGACCTTCCCAGAGCTGCTTTGCAAGGACATGTGTGAAGTCAGTACAGATCCTCAGCTTTAAATACGAGGTTTCAATGGGGGAGTTCACAGATCCCTCAATTTTCAATCTTATAGAAGTTACAGAAACTTAATACAGATCCTGAAAGAATGTTTTAAACTACCAAGTCATGCACCCAGTAGTTCAGAAATGCCAAATTAAGTTTGCCCATATGCCATTAATTTGGCTTTCCGATTGCCGTACATCATGATGGAGTATCTAAATGCGTAATCACATCTTGTTTGCCCACCGCGTCCCTGGCTTGCTCGGAGCAGGGCTGGGTGGGGAGGAGAGCCGCTGCTGCCAGCGCTGCTTGTCTGCCGCGGGGATGGAAGGCGGGGAGCAGGAGATGTCAGGGAGACACATTTGGATGGTTTAAAGCTCTTCTGCAAATCCTGATTCAACCTTCCTGACACTGATTTCATTCAAAAGAATGATATAAAATTGTTCGTTGTGGTTTCCTTGTATGTTTAACTCTGGTCTCCATTCCACAACTTTAAAGAGGAAATATTACTTAACTATTACTTTACACCTGTCTCCAAAGGGTTCCTTTTTTGCTGTCTACTGTATAACTTTACTTTTCTCTGAAATACTTGACATTGGCTGGTATCAAAGACAAGATGAGGGACTGAATGGGCCAAATGTGGCAGCCTCTTTGCTCCTGCTGAGATATTTGCATTTGGGAATAGAGCTCTCTTGTGCTAAATGGCAGTATTTCTGAAATGAACTTCTTAAGTTGCAGGTTTTGCCATTTGGTATTTGTGGAAGGAAATCTCTAATACTTTTGAATCAGTCATTAGTTTAACTTGGCTTTGTCAATAGTTGCTCTTTCCCTTCAAGCATTTTTCCTTGGGGGTCCCAATGCACTATTTGCAATTCCAAGAACATTCAGAATTTTTCCAAACAAGTCCTATGGGCTTAGTGCTTGGTGGGTCCATGTCGGTATTGTTCAGTTAGCACATGTTTGAGTAGGAAGAGCATCTGTCCTCCTACATTCTTTGGAAGTTGGCTTTGGAGAGTTGTAATTAGAATTCTCCCTCCTGAAATGATTTGACCGCAGCATTGCTTTCCCTGTGTGTGTCCCTGCCCCCCCCCCCCCCCCCCGCCCAATTAAGCAAAGGGTTCAAGTCTTTTTGAGTAAGACTGATGTATCATATGTTAGTTAATATGGCAAAAACCTACCTAGTTTTCTGCCTTGCTGCCAACTAGTCTCCACCTGAGTTTTCAATAGATGCTGTTGAAAGTGTTGGCTTGGAAACGGAAGTCACAAATGAAATAGTTCATGACTATGGTTAATACCTTAAGAAGGTTTCCTTGCATTCTCTGTTTTCTCATCTGCCCTTCTCAGTCCCTGATTTCTGGTGATGTTTGTGAAGAAAGATAGCAGTACTGGAGAGGTATATGGTTGCTGAATGTGGGCAACATCTCTGCAGAGTATACAAGCAGGGAGTTCATGCTCTCTTCCTTGTTACAGGTGGATGAATGTCTTGCTATGGGATTGAATTTATAAAACAACAAAAACATAATTGTGTAGGATTTCTTGCTATGGTTACTTATTATTGATTGAATCCTTGAGGAGCATTTCTTTGATTTGTACTGTTGGGCTGTGGTTGGCTGGTGCTTAGGCAGGCTGAGCTTCAGTTGAGTATTTGGGCAAGCTGTCTAGTGTGCTGATCCTTGTGGCGTTTCTTCTGAAGGAACCTGGTAAATACACTTGTTTTCCTGTCTATATATTCCTGAAATAAACTACTGATCAGATGGGAACTGTGTTGTGACTTACACTTCAGTGACTTTTGACTGAGGTGATACTTGCTTTATGAGGTAGGTCTGTTTGTGGAGCCGTCCCTGCAGATGCAGCAGGAAGGTGATGTTCCAGCCCTGACCGTGCTGGTTCTTTTATTAATGCAGATAAGCTCCAGAAGTGCAACATAATGAAATGGATTTTAGGAGCTGTCAGGTTACAAATTCTGCATTATGAAAGAATTTGTTGCTCAGAGGGATTTGGATGTACTGTGATGCTGACGTTAGCTGAGTCGGTAAATAGATTACTTTTAACTGATTCATCTGAAAGTCAAGCTTGTACCAGGAGGCAGCAACTTCTCTAAATTATGTGGCCCTTTCTGCTTTTTTTTTCAGAGTGATAGTTGTAGTGTTACTATTAAGATTGCTGTTATATACGCTTGGATCTATATTTGAATATAAAACTTCTCCTTTGAAATAACTTTCACATGAAAAGTTTAGAGGCTGCATAATTCAGTCTTTCAGCCTTACATGCAAAGCCTCATTAAGCTTTGGATTTTGCTTCATAAGTGTGGAGAAGCTATGCATAGAAGATGACCTACTATTTTGATAAAGTATCTGTTATAACAGTGAAATTCTTGTGACAAGTTCTTGGTTTGTCAAAGTCTGGTGAGCAAGGGAAGCTTGAATTAATTTCTTTTGATGTAGTGCCACTGGATGGATTCACAGAGTATATTTAGTGTGGTGTTGTATTTGCACATTAACAAGGCAGAAGGAGAAGTTAGGATTTTTTTTTTTTTTCCCCTTGCAAAGTAGCAGATCCCCATACTTTGCCTTTCATTATTGAGGCACCAGTGAGTGCAGCTATGGCACCATTGCTCTTGAGGAGCTTTAAGTGACAGGATGGGCATGGTGAGAGCCTCTTGAGCCACTCTTCTGGCAACTTTTTTGTGTCTATCGTAGAATCATTTAGGTGGGAAAAGACCGTTAAGATCATCAAGTCCAACCATTAACCTAACACTGCCAAGTCCACCACTAAACCATGCCCCTAAGCACCACATCTACAGGTCTTTTAAATACTTCCAGGGACGAGGACTCAACCACTTCCCCGGGCAGCCTGTTCCAATGCTTGACAACCCTTTTGGTGAAGAAGTTTTTCCTAATATCCAATCTAAACCTCCCCTGGTGCAACTCAAGGCCATTTCCTCTCATCCTATCACTTGTTCCTTGGGAGAAGAGACCCACCCACACCTTGCTACAACCTCCTTTCAGGTAGTTGTAGAGCAATAAGGTCTCCCCTCAGCCTCCTCTTCTCCAGACTAAGCCCCAGCTCCCTCAGCCACTCCTCATAAGACTTGCGCTCTAGACCCTTCACCAGCTTCGTTGCTCTTCTTTGGACGCGCTCCAGCACCTCAATGTCCTTCTTGTAGTGAGGGGCCCAAAACTGAACACAGTATTTGAGATGCGGCCTCACCAGTGCTGAGTAGAGGGGGATGATCATTGCCCTAGTCCTGCTGGCCACGCTATTTCTTATACAAGCCAGGGTGCTCTCGTGTTTTTTTCCAAGATATTCAGGGCTTTGATACATTGTAAAAACCTAGGAAATTTAAGATTAAATAACCAGCTACCAGTCCTTCTCAAATGGGTGTTCTTCAGATCTGACATAAAACACCCCAAGAAAGTATTTGCTTGTGTGTTGTTGTGTTTTTAATTACTTTGCAATAAGGTAGAAACTTCCTCAGCATTTAGGTTTTGTTTATCAGGCTAGATAGACTATATCTAATATTGTTCTCACCGTTAGTCAGCAGTTACAAGATCTGCAATCATGCCTTTTTCCCATAGTTCTCCCCAGCACCGAGAAAATTTTGAGTATAACTGAGTTCAGTGATCTCTTCAGTGCTGTTGCCCTTTCAGTCTTTGATTGAAAGTTCAGATGGACATCAGAGTAAGAAATCAATAGGTTGTCCTTGGGATGTGGGCTAAGCACCTGGAGATCGTGCTCTGGTTTTGGCTTTATGGCTGACCTGCGGTATAACCAGGGGTCAGGCCCACTACTGTCTTAAGGCTTTTCCCCATTACTTGGAGATCATAGTATCGTTTAGGTTGGAAGAGACCTTTAAGATCATTGAGTCCAACCATTAACCTAGCACTGCCAAGTCCACCACTAAACCATGGCCCTAAGCGCCATAGTTAACTTTGTCTTATTTTGTTTTCCTGGATGAACTTCTGTGCCAAGTGCTGGTTATCAATAGCGAGCAGATGTTGAGAATGGTAGTTAATTCAGGTGGATCTGCAGAACTGATATCAATCAGAAGCTCGGGGAGGAATTACGATCAAGACATCATTTTACATCGTTTAAAAGCAATTCTTCCTATGAGCAGGCAGAGCAAGAAATGTGGGAGGGAGAAAATTGGGACCACATTTAATAAAAGCAAAGCCTAACACATGGAGACCCACCAGGAGCTATGCCAAAAACAGACGACATCTCTTTGCACAGTGCACTTTTCCCCAATGTCCGTTGCCCTCCCTGCTGTTCTAAAAGACTCACTGCGTTTTTTCTGAAAGCATCTAGCAAACTGTATGCTATATAAAACCCATATATGCTTGCAGATCCAATAACAGCATGCATGTTTCCGTGCCATAGAGTGAAGAGCTTTGGTGCATGTCACTGTGAGCGTGTCACCAACACAGTCGATGCGTACCAGTGGGGCGTGTACCAGGGGATGCGTGGTGGCACCCTGTGTTGCTGCTGCTTCAGCCTTGTTCTGTGCTGTCAGTGCCCTCATTGTGTGTTATTCTGGTACTGTCATTTCAATCCCTCAGCTTCTCTGTACCCTTTCGTGTCCAGCCAGCCATCTCGCCCTGCGGTCTGTGAAGGGTGGTGGAGGCTGATGTGTCCCATCCCAGCCTTGTGTTCTGCTGGCATGGAGTGTGGCATCCCGGCTTCCCAGGTGGGAGGAGGATCCTAGACTTGGCTCTGTTTCTGTCGGACAAGGGATGTGAGCTTGGGCCATGCTGCCAAGCCTGCAGGCACAGGAGAGCTGGTGCCCACGACTTGCCCCAGCAGCCCCACCATCCCTTCAGCAGCCAATGGCTGGCACAAAGCGCCGCGTCCCTCTCCCCTCCTTACTCAGTGACAGAGTCCCATAAACAGAGACTAACACTGTGCGTCTTTGCTGGCTTTCTCTATTTCTGCCTCCTAGGAGACTAGCTCTTCCCCCCCAGGAGTCAGGACTGTGGTCTGAGTGACTCCACAAGGTGCTTGAGTTCTGCCACCCACATAAATATGTTCATGCCTTTAAGCTTTCAGTACGACATGGGTGATGTGTTAACGGAGGATTTCAGTTTCTGTTTCCATGAGGTACCTGAAATGCGTGCAGTGGCTGGCACGCTCTGGCAGAAGCATCTTCCGTGTGCTTCGGGTCCATGATTTCATGTGGCCCTTATGGGTTTTGTTTGGGTTTTCCTATATGTGAAATCCATATATGGATTTTTTTTTTTAGATTCTGAAAATGAGATCGTCAGCGACTGACACGTGGCCCCCTCAGCTACGGTGCCAAGCACGAGGCCCCACCATGGCTAAGGAGGAGGAAGAGGAAGATGGGAAGTGATTTATCATGTGTGAGAAATTGTGTGCCGTTCTGGTCCATTCGACGCAATTTTGTAACTTCTTTCTAATCATTTTTTATTTATAGTTGGAAATACAAAAATGTTATGCAAAAAAATAAAGGAGAATTATTTTGGGGGAAAAGGATTTTGTTCCAAATTGTTCCCTTCTGTTGTGAGCCAGGTTCCCTTGAGCAGCGGCTGGAGAAGAGGGAGGAGAGGAGGCACTCCTTCAAATACTTTTTGTTTCACACAGTTAATTGTAATTTAAGTAATTTTCCAAAAGATAAGTTAGGCATGTGTATTCAGATTCTAATACAAGAAAGATAAGTTCCAATTCCATTTAAATTTCTCACAGCTCTTTTGTAAAGGTAATACTCTATTTTAAATCCGCTTAAATCAAGTAAAGAAACCTACAGAGACTTCACTGGAGAGTAAGTTTGTACTTGTCACTTCCCTTTTTACGTTTTTCTTTTCCTTATAGACCGGACGCGTTTTCTTGCTAGAGTTAAATACAGTTCTTGAATCACTTCTAATTTTAAATATAAGACTAAAATTCTTCTACAGATGAGTTGGTAATTGGAGCAATTTTTAAAAGACTTTAAAGTGCCTTCAATAAGCTAAAATTATGTAGTGGGACATTTCTTTTTCTTGATTCACTGAAGATGGGTTTCAGCTGTACGCTGGGTTGAGGTGATGTACAAAGTAGTTTGTAGCAATAATCTCATGAGTAATCATTTATTATAAAGGACTACTCAACTTTTTTTTAGAAAGATGGGTTTTAGCAGTGTTCCTAAGGAGTGGGAAAGAGTGCTGCTCTTGCTGTTACGTTTGGGCCCCAAACTCTTCCAACCCTCTGCTGCTGTGCTATGCACCCAAGGACCTCAGTTGCTCAGTTGACCTTAGAGAGTTCCAGACCACAATGTTTTGACCTTTTCACTCTCTTGGTTTTGGTACCAGAATACTAGGAATTTCTATTTGCCCATAAGTCTTTCAGTACCATCCGTTCTCGCAGCTGGAGCCTGGCATGTTGTTTCGTTGTTATCTGCCATGTCTGTCTCTTCCAAATCTTGGTTCTAAATAATAAATCTTATTTTGATGCCGTTGTTCCCTATTTCCTTTCCACCTCAGCTTCTCTCGCCCATCAGCAAGGGTGATGAGAGCGCAAGTGGATTTAGATATAGTGCTGAAGCTCAAGAGCCCTGAAGCAAAGAAGCATTCAAACACTCTGTGAATTCGGAGTTTTGAAGCCCCGGGGCCAAAATATATATATTTGTGTTAACTTTGTGCTTCTCTGGGATGCCTCCTGTCCCATCCCCATCTAAGGAAATGGGGCTGATCTCCTGTATGAGAGCAGGGGCTAGATAAAGTGGTAAAGGCTGTCACTAAATTGTTGATTGCCTTGGGCTTTTCTGCTTGTAGGAGGGACCAGATCTGTTTCCCTTTCTAATGGGTGGGAGATGTGGGGTCTAACCAAGCGCTACACCTTTCATTTTCTATTTTGGTTGCTGTCATCTTTCCCTTGCCTGTGATTACACCTCCATCACCCGCCAGTCCCGCACGCCACCACCAGCACGCCATGTTCCGGGGGACGAGGGTGTCGTGTCCCTGAAGTGCTTCTCCAGGGATGAGTCACTATTCCGGTGATCACAGCAACAAAACACTGTGCCCTCACCTGAGATTTTTATTCCCTAAAAGTGTAAAAGGCTGCTTTCTCCAGGGAAATCCCATGCTGTGTCTTCTGGGGTCTCAGTCTTCTTCAGCGTGGGCAGCCTTCGTCAGTTTTTCTGATGCCTGACCCTCTTTGCTCCCCCTGTGGACCCTTGGGGCTCCTCCATGGCCCCGGCTATGGCTGCAGGAAGCCAATGGGCCTCAGTCTCCAGATAAGTAGTTTGAAAATGATCTATTAATATTCAGATTAAATGCAAGCATTAGAATCAGGATCAAAGATCAGGAGTGGAAATTGTGGCAAACCCTGGATGGTGGTTGCTCCCCAAGCCCGCCTAGCTTTAGATAATCTCTTCTGCAAAAGGCTGCTCCGTTTTGGGGTGTAGCCTATGTATTTACTGCTTGCATTGTAGTTTGAAATAAAAGCCCTAAGAGGTCCTAAGGGTCTTTGAGGTCCTTCAGTATGAACCACTGACTGGGATCCTCTGCGGAGGAAGAGCTGGGATTTGGTGCTTTTTCTCCCAACATGCTGTCTGCAGTTTCTCTCTTTCTTGCAGAGTAATAGCAAATGTTCTCCTCTTGATCTGATGCCAAGCTAATGTTATGGTTTAGATTTTAATCAGAAATATTTTTTGCTGGCCATAATCAAAGCCCAAGCAGGTGAGTATGACTATTACAAGGTTTAACATGGCATGTAACAGTGAAAAAGAGGAATACGAAGACTTGAGCTTTAACTTTGCTCTGAAGTGCAATGCTTAGTCCCTGCTTTCATCAAGGTGCTGACACGTTTTCTCCCATGGAGGCTGGACATGCTTATTCTAGTTTATACCTGTGTTAAGCTCAGCAGCTGCTGGGGCAGTGTGAGGTGGGGACCAGGGACAGGACCCGTGGGTGGACAGCCCTGTCCGCCTGCCAGCAAGCAGCAGCCCCTGACTTTCCTACGACAGAGCCTCTTGCGTTTGACCATTGGGCTGTTGGGAGTCAATTGTTTTCAGCCTCCTTTTTTTGACATGCACATTGATTTCTTTACTGAGGTGATGAGATGGGTTAGCTGTGTGTCTTGTACCCGCTGGCTGACTGGAACAGCAGTGCTGAGCAAGGGGCACCTAAAGCAGCTCTCTTCATTACACCCATGAATTAGTAATGTCTCCAGCTCCATTCATCCGCTCAGAGCCGCCAGCAGTCTCACCGTCTCCTCTGAACATCTCATAGATATTTGTAATCCCATAATGATTAACTCCGTGCTGAAGCTATTGCGCTGTTCCTGGATAGTGTCATTTAAAACATCACCTTGGAGCTCCCCCTTTGTAGTGCTGCTGTTGCTTTTGCTGCTTGGCTCAAGTTCACAGGAAGCCCAGGAGGATCCTCTGCCAATGCCACTGCCTCTCAGGAAGCCTGTGACTAATGCTGATCCCTGAAAAATATTCTCCCATACTACCTGTGAGTCACTGCAGTTCATATGGGCCTATACCACATCCTGAAAAAGCACCTCTTAAAAAAAAAAAAGAAAAAAACCAAACTTCGAGTTTGGGTGCTAGGTGCTATGAAAGCAATGCAGCACATTTGGTTTGACCATGAGCATGCCAATAAGAATGGGACTCCTTGGCAATGGGTGGTTTTTCTGAAATTACTTTGAATATAAACCAAGTATTTAAGGAAAAAATAAACAGTTCATTGCAATCTAGCTATTGACAGCATAGTTACAAGATTTAGAGAGAGTTGTACAAGACTAAGATAAAAACCAACTTGCCTTTAGCTAAATTGTAGACCAACTCCTAGAGGTTGTTCTCCCAATTTCTTCCATCCCAAGATGTGGATGTAAAGTAACTGAAGTCTTAGGCTAACTTTCAATAAAGATATTTGGGGTTATTGGTATGGGGTATCTTTATATATCCAAACTATCCTTGGGGATGTCCTCAGAGTCAGGCCTTGGCTTCAAGATTTTCTGTGATCTGTTAATCAGTGTGTAATCCTCTAGGAAAAACAGTTTGAGTTATCAGCTACCCCTCAGGCTTCTACAACAGCTAGAGCAGTAGCTAGTTAGTAAAGCCTTTGTAAGTGTCCTGACAGGCAGCCCTGCTGCTGTACAAGCTTAGTTATAACTATGCTGAATGTGATGCTTTCCTAGCTCTCAGCTGAGAAAAAATGAGGGGCTCCCAAACCCCTCAATAGCCTAGTTTTGGGGGCTTAATGGCTGAAGAACTGAGGCATCCCCAAAACTAACCAAGCAGGTATGTTTGGATAACAACTTCTATGCTCTGACAAAGGAACCCAGAAGAATGATGAGGTTTATCTGTCAGATCCTTCTGAGATCTACTCATAAAACACAAAGTACCAAAGTGTTCCTTGGTTGCAGTATTTAGGGGATAGAGTGACTTGGGCTGTAGCTTCTCTCCACTTGGACGCACTGAGCATAATGCTGGTACCAGCACAGTACTGGGCAAGGCAAGGTGAGATTTTAAGTCTGTGTGTGATCCAAATTCTGATCCACTCGATAGATCCTAAATCGCTCTGCAATGTGTTATCCTAAAAGCAGGTGAAGCTGTGGGTCCAGGGCTGCCTCTGTGTGTGGGCAGAGGTGCGTCTCCGTCATGAGTGGGTCACACCTGAGCAGAAGCGTACAGTCAGCCAGAACAGTAAAGTTACCCTTCGTGTTTCGTGCACTTTTCTAAAACAGACTGATAACTAGAGTTTAGGAAACAGGCTTAAGTTTCTTGAACCTATTTCCATGCTCTTGGGCTACTTTTGTCCATCAAAGCCCTACGTGTCTGGTCTGCTAGCACAACCCAAAGCCATGTCCTGAGGGGGGAAGCTTGGGCATGTGCTTAGGAAAATTGGGGCTTGAAGAGCTAGAGGAACAACTGGAGCAGGTCTTAGTGTGTGAAAGGATGAAGCAGCCCCTGCCAGGGCTGACCTCCTTGCTGCTTTGCAGGAGGGTGTGGTTCTTCATCCCAGTGTTGCATCCCAGCCTTTCTGCTTTAGAAGCAGAGATGTGGATGCTGGGGGTCTTTGGCAGCTGTCAAAGGGAAAAATGGGGGAAATTACAGAGAAAAATGGGGGTGCCTTGGGCTTTGTTGGGCAAGGACTATTACAAACAGCATTAAAGTTTATGGAAGAATTCTGCTTTTTGTTTTTCCCCCCTGGAACAGGGGAGTTCTTGTTATTGAAGCAATAAGTGAAAAATGCTTGATATATTAGAACAGCTGCGTGTTTTTCAGAAAGACAGACATTTTAATTTGACAAAAAAATATTTTTGTGGCAATAAAAAGAAATAATTGCAAATGTTAAAAATGTAGCTTAGTTTCCTGCAACAGGGCATTCTGAAGCAGCGAAGTATTTTAGTAGCTGATTGAAAAGGTTTCAAATCTCCTCTGGATTTGTACAGTTTCTGTGAGACTTAAGAGCATATTTAAATGGTTTATTTTCTGTCTTCAGTTTCTCAGTGTTTTAGTGCTCTGAGCAGGAGAATTTCTGGAAAGAAAAGGAGGAATAAATTTGGTGAGACACTGATTTGATGCTGGGGGCATATGAAGATATTTGAGGCTGTTAGATGTTTAACAAGGATTCCAGGGGCTAACAGTCATGGAAATTGGGCGTCAGTTAAAAATGTCAAACATAGCAAAATAATTCTCAAATATTTGCTAATGGCACATGATCGCTCAGCCAGCCAAGGCTGTTGGGTACGCCAGTCGGCTCCTGGCAGCGGTCGATGTGGTGAATGCTTTTGAAAAGAGGTGTGCATGGAGACTTCATAGGACTTTGCAGCCTTAAACATCACATTTGCGGGGGTTACTTTAGAAGGTAACCTCATTTTGTTGTCCTTTTTAAATTGAAGTGTGTATTGGTTTTTAAAAAAACAACAAAACAAAACAAAACAAAAAACAACAACAACAAAAAACCCATAAATTGGAGTCAATGAAGCTCAGCATTTCTGCGCCTGCCTATTGGTGGCAGAATGAACCTTGATTTTCATGTCCAATACTGTCTTGTAACACTGGGGGGAGCGGGGACAGGAGAAGGTGGCAGGTGGCTGGGAAGAAAACACACTTCTCCCAACATGTCTGTCTTGTTAAGACAATCCCTGTGGTTTTGCTCTCGCTGGTGTAAAGTAACAAAAAACCTAAAAATTACTGGCAGTGTTGCACGTAGTCTTGCAGCAGGATGACAGGAATGTATTTCTATATTTTTTTTCCTGATGAATACTCATCGCTGAGAGATGATATGAAAGAAAGATGGTAATTAATAATGCAGAAGGAAAAATATTTCTGTATACTGACCAGTGAAGATAAGTAAAAGGACATATATCTTGTAGAGTTAAGCACTTGGAGCCTTTTATTTGTCCTCTTTCCTTCCATTATTCTTCTTTGTTTTCTAACGTTTATTATTATAAAAGCAGACAAGTAAAATTGTTCAAAAATTACCTGCCCGGGTGGTTCCTCAATGGGAAAATATAGTTGCTGGAAACACAAAACCCAAATACTCTCTTTTGGTTTGAACTGACACTGTTAACAGATTTCCCTTGTCCAGCTCCAGCTAAATTAGAAATGACTCAGAGGCAGGCTGTCCCACCCCTGCCCTGTGAGAAGCGGGACCGTCTCAGAGGTAGGCTTTGCTCTCCATCGCTTTTTTAATAAGCTCCGAGATGCTTTTTAGTTACCTCCTTTGGCTCAAGTGCCTTGTCCACGCTTGTAGTGCTATTTCTATTAGGCAGATGAATTGATTACACATCTTTCAGGCAGTGCTGTTAATTTTCTTTATTTACCTTTTCTGGGTAAACAACTTGCTTTGCTAAGTGTCAGATGAGTTCAGGCTAAGATAATAAATGAGTGTCACCAGGAACGATGGACCCTCTGTGAAAGAGCAGTGTGGGGTGGCTGCACTGGGTGTGGAGGGGGGCACCCACCGATGGGTGAGGAGGCAGCTGGGGCTCAGCTGGAGCAAGTGGTCCCTGCTGGACCACAGCGGGCGGGGTGGTCAGTCTGAGATGTTGTTTTCCAGATAAAAAAGCAAAGCACCCCTTCTCCTTCCCTCTGCTCTGTCTTTTTCACAGAAGGAGCATCTCAAAGGTCCATGCCCACCCTGTGGAGCAGGGTCTCTGAGGGGTGGGGGGCTGCCTGATGAGGGCACAAGAGAAGAAAACAGGATGGAGTGGGATGAGGGGGTACACACCTGCATGCTATGCGAAAGTTTAATCCTTGTGGTTGCAAACTCATTTCAGAGTCTGTTTCTTTCTACAGGCCTGTCAGCCTGACCTCGGTGCTGGGCAAGGTTATGGAGCAGATCATCCTGAGTGCCATCACGCGGCACATACAAGACAACCAGGTGATCGGGCCCACTCAGCATGGGTTTATGAAAGGCAGGTCCTGCTTGACTAACCTGATCTCCTTCTATGACAAGGTGACCTGCTTAATGGATGAGGGAAAGACTGTGGATGTTGTCTACATGGCCTTTAGTAAAGCCTTTGACACCATTTCTCACAGCATTCTCCTGGAGAAACTGGCTGCTCATGGCTTGAACGAGTGTGCTCTTTGCTGGGTAAAAAACTGGCTGATGGCCAGGCCCAAAGAGTGGTGGTGAATGGAGTTAAATCCAGTTGGCGGCCAGTCACAAGTGGTGTTCCCCAGGGCTCAGTATCGGGGCCAGTTCTGTTTAATATCTTTATCAACAATCTGGACGAGGGGATCGAGTGCACCCTCAGTGAGTCTGCAGAGAACACCAAGTTGGGTGGGAATGTCGATCTGCTGGACGGTAGGAAGGCTCTACAGAGGGATCTGGATGGGCTGGATCGATGGGCTGAGGCCAACAGTATGAGGTTCAACAACACTTAGTGCCAGGTCCTGCACCTGGGTCATAACAACCCCATGCAATGCTACAGGCTTGCGGAGCAGTGGCTGGAGAGCTGCCTGGCAGAAAAGGACCTGGGGGTGCTGGTTGACAGTCGGCTGAATATGAGGCAGCAGTGTGCCCAGGTGGCCAAGATGGCCAATGGCATCCTGGCTTGTATCAGAAATAGTGTGGCCAGCAGGACTAGGGCAATGATCATCCCCCTGTACGTGGCACTGGTGAGGCTGCACCTCGAATACTGTGTTCAGTTTTGGGCCTCTCACTACAAGAGGGATAATGAGGTGCTGGAACGTGTCCAAGAAGGGCAACGAAGTTGGTGAAGGGCTCTAGAGAACAAGTCTTATGAGGAGCAGCTGAGGAAGCTGGGGCTATTTAGCCTAGAGAAGAGGAGGCTGAGGAGAGACCTTATTGTGCTCTACAACTACCTGAAAGGAGGTTGTAATGAGGTGGGAGTCGGTGTCTTCTCCCAAGTAGCAAGTGGTAGGACGAGAGGAAATGGCCTTGAGTTGTGTCAGGGAAGGTTTAGGTTGGATATTAAGAAAAACTTCTTCACCAAAAGGGTAGTCAGGCATTGGAACAGGCTGCCCGGGGAAGTGGTTGAGTCCTCGTCCCTGAGGGTATTTAAAAGACATGTAGATGTGGTGCTTAGGGATATGGTTTAGTGGTGGTCTTGGCAGTGCTAGGTTAATGGTTGGACTTGATCTTAAAGGTCTTTTGCAACCTAAGCGATTCTATGATTCTGTGATTCTTATGAGGGTGTGAACCAGGGGAAAGGGTTGGGAGTAAACATGTAATTTTTTCATTGTCCTTTTTAATCAGATCTAGGACAAAATCCTCGGTGTGCACACTGGCAAGGTGGGCACGGCTGAGAGCAGCATCCCCAAGTGCCTGGCCAGGCCTGGGGCAAGCAGCAAGCCCAGGCCAGGGGTGGCTTGGCCAGGCAGGAGGCTGGGGGCCGGGCAGGTGCAGGCAGGGGCGCAGGCAGGGAGGCAGCGGCAGTGCAGGCAGAGAGGCAGCGGCAGCGCCGGCCTGTAAATATTCAGTTCTCTTTAGTTTTTAAGACTGGCTTTGCAAGATATTGCTATTACCAACAGTTACTGAAACAACATGGACACTTGTGAGCTGCCCAAAACCCATTCCAGAATATTCATTTTCACAGAGCACTAAAACCTGAGCATTAAAGTGAAGCAACGAAGGCAGGATGTATTTTTCCACGTACACCAAATTTCTGATGGACCCAAGTTAGCTTTCCCGTGGCAGCAGCCCTCCTCTCCCATTCTTTGTCATGGTGATTCAGTAATGCTTTACTGTTGTCATGGTTGCAGGGTTACTACTAAAGCCAAAGCAACTGCACAGCCCTTTTATTCATAGTTTCAGTGTATAAACTAATTAAGTAAACTGAAAGCAGCAGTCTATTCTGTGGTCCTTGTTTTTATAATACTCCAGATCAGATAGACTCGATTTCTGCAGTCCTCCTAAATATCAAAGCTGACTCTGTTTCATCTCCTTAGATGAGTTTTGTATCTTAAGACCGGGCAAAGTTCACTAATCATTTAATTGCCCAGAAACATCCTTGCAAAACTGAAAAGGTCTCTGGAAAATCTCTTTTGAGCTGCTAAAATAAAGCTGGGAGCCAGCATGTTTCAGCCGAGCTGCATTCCTTATCGCTGCTTTAGTTGTGGCAGAAACCCAATCAAAATGTTTAGTTTCTGAGTTCATGCTTTGCTGTGTTAAAAAAAAAAAAAAAAAAAGGTGGCAACATGATGGGGGGGGTGGATTTCTGCAAAGCTCCTCACTCATCCCCCCACCGTAGAAGCCCAGGAGCGCAGGAGGGATGGAGAGCAATAAACACCGTGTGGTACCAGCTGCAGCTGGCGGACAAAATGTTCTCCTCGGCTGTGAGAAGGTCGGTTGCACAATGACATGCGAGCTCATTTTTTATTAAAAACTTAATGTAAGCACAGGATCTATTTGCGAGTCCTGAGAGCAATGAGAAGAGCCCAATCTTTTTTGCGTGAGATGGGAGCGGTTGCACTGGCATTTGCCTTTCTCAGGGAAGGGTTTAGAAGATTTAGTGTCCCCAATTGGTGTCCTGTTTACTGATCAGCTGCTGCTCTGCCCTTGGCAATCATCCTGCTCTGCTATGGATAAGGGAGAATTTCAGGAGAAATTGAAGCAAAGTAAAAGCCTATATCCTCCTAAAATTAGCTTTGCTGTAGCATTCCCTTGGTATCTCCCTGGGAGGATGCACTCACTCTGGCATCCAGTCCTGGGGAGCACAGTGCCATGTGGGGTCAGCCCTTCACCTTCCTCCTGCAGAGGGGAGTGAGGATGTGGGAGATGCTCCCTGCCTCTCGTTTAAGCTGGGCTGAGGACACAGGTGCTGATCAGCTCATCTCAAGGTACAAGGGGAGCTTGAATTTTCCCCGTCACCTCATGTGGAGCTGTTGGCCACGGGCACCATAGCATCCCCCTGGCCGCTGGTGGTCCTCCCTCTGTGCTGCTGCTGCAGAGGGGAGTGGTGGGAGGGCTTTCAGGGTCCCTGCCTGTCCGGCAGCATCACATGTTCATCTGCTCCCCTTTGTTAGCATGGCAAGGATGGCGTCCAGCAGCTGAAGGGGCTCTGCTGCTCTGGGAGGGTGGTGAGCATGGAGCTCCTGGGAGTTGCCCCCCCTTGAGATGAGGGGCCAAGGGGCCTCCTGGAGACCTTTTAACTTCTTCCCTTGTTCACACAAGATGAAAACTCCCCAGTTATTGTATAAACTTGCCTTGCAGAGAAGTTTCTCTCTGCTATCTGTGGTTCATCCCCCTCTCCTCTACCTTCTCTGGAGTGTGAGAGCAGCAGGACCCCGGCTGGGATCCCAGGACTGAGGGATTCAGAGGCAAGCGTGCTGTGCCACGGCTCCTACTTACTTATGGCTTTCAGTATTTTGCACTGTTACCTATTACTCTGGTAGGACTCTTTTTTTTATTATTATTATTATTGTTCACATATGTCGTGGATCTACAGTGATGCTTGTCATTCTTCAGAATCAACTTTTTTTCACTAAAGCTCCAGCTAACTGCCCAGCAAGCCGTTCCTGCAACACCCTGGGGAGGTGAAAGGGGAGAAGAGGCCTGTCTGCCCGCGGGTGCCGAAGCCAAGAGTCGCTTGCATTAGCAGTGTGCTGCAGAGAGGGTATTATTTGATTGTCTGCCAAATAAATAAGGAATCTTGGTGGCACTTAAAGGGAAATAATTTGCCGCAACAATGGAGGGCTCCTTCCCCGTTAGTCCAGGAAGTGGTGCCGTCTGCTGACCCAGAGAGAGAAAATCGCTTTCTCCATGCTTTGCGCTCATCGCTTTTAGGAGGCAGATATTTGTTTTGTGCAGGAGCAGGGACATTGCTGGGGGGTGATGGAGGCCCCCCCCCCGCCCCAGTCACAGCCCCTCTGCCACCACCAGCAAGTCCGGCTGCACGATGGCATCCCCTGCTTTCTGCCCCTTCCCATTTCCCCCTCTGGCTGAGGTGGGTGCATAAGGCCCTAATCTGAAGGGAGCATAAGGTTGCTAAGCCGCAGCTGGAAACACGGTGTGGCTGTTAATGTGAGCAACGTTTGTGCACTGTCCCCAGCTTTGGGTGGCTGCTCCCGGGCGCTGAGGGCAATGGGGTCCCTCCTGCTGCCAGCAGGACATGAGGTGCCTTTTCTGCTAGGAGGGCTGAGACGTGGCTGTGGTGAATGCAAGGAGCTGCTGAGCGCGGGTTGGGCTGACGTTGACTGCTGGGCTACTGGGACACCCAGGGAAGCACCATGCCCTCTGCTGCAGTGTGGCTGGGGTGTCCATGTCATGTCACCGGGACAGCTTTCCAGAAGGCTGAGGCAGCACAACTGGATTCTCCTGGACTAAACCATGGTAACCACGTGCATATCATCAGGTCTAACCTGGTGCTGCTCACTCTGGAGCAGGTTCTATTTGCTGCAGCCTTGCCTGTGCCAGCAGGTAGCCGTGAGCCACCACCAGCAAGCTCAGTCGCTGCATTTGACAGCTCTTAATTTGACAGCTCTTAATGAAGTGCAGTTCAAAAGAGGCTTAGTTAGGTGAAAGTTAAGAAAAATAACCATGTTTTCCACTTCTTTTTTAATTTAGCAAAGCAGTGTTTCAGAGCTTGCAGCTCCCCTTATACCCAGAAAGTGCTGTCTCATTCTGCAAACACCGCCTTTTCCCTTTTTATTAGCAGAGAGATAGATTTCCTTGCTTGCACCAGGAACTGGGCCACAGGCGTAACGGTAAATCAGCCACGTATGTGGGATCGCTTCCTCGTACATCCAGATGCTCTTTTCTGGGAGATGCTCTCCGAAAAGGCAGTTCATAACCTCTGACCACGAAGTTGACTCCTTGTTGTTCGTAGTAATGAAAATAGAAAATATTTTCCTCTAAGGAGTGAAATTTTCAATGCTGCCTTTTGCTTTGAAAATGAATTTTTCAAGGCAGCATGATCCAGGGTAACTTCAGCTGCCTAAAGTCAGTTTTGCAAAGTTTAGCACTGAGTGTTTTAAATTTACTAAATCCTTATCTTACAGAGAGCAAAGGGATTCCTTTTCCTTTCTTTAAGGGATGGCTAGAAACGTTTTTCAATACTACTAGATGCAGCATGGTGATCTAAAGAGCAATTCTGTAATACAGAAAAGGAATTTCCTTTGAAGATATGTTAAGAGTTTCTGAATATTTTTGTTGCCATTCCTTAAAATAGTTCAATATTTGGTTTTCCTTAAGTTGGAGTACTTATTTCTTTTGGAGGAGTCTATTTACGTTGAATTTTGCAACTTTGCATGTTTAGAAGAAAAGTAACTCAACAGGCATTAACTTCAAAAATGTGACCTTCAGCTTTTCAGGAACATTTTTAACCTCGTAGTTCATTATTGGTGCAAAACACTGGGTCCAGACGCTTCATCAGAGTCCAGCCTATTGAATTGTATTGCAGAATGCAAAAATGGTGAAGACGGAAGCAAAGCATCCCTCTGCTACGGCTGTTACAATTCTGGGCAGGTAGGTGTTCTGTAGAAATATTTCCTACAGATGATGAAGTTCTGCATATCAAAGCACATGCGTTTTAGTGCAGAGGCAGCCTATTTGAAGTTATTTGCTGAACATGTTCACAGCACTGTTTTGCTCTCTGGCAGCGCTCCTAGGCAGGCATTGCGGGGACGGGGCCAACAGAAGGGCCATTGCTGCCTGTCTGAGGGCTGTGCCTTCACACCCAGGGTGGGAGTGACTCTTTGCCACTCCACAAACATGCAGGAATAATTGCTTTGGTTGCTTTCTTAGCAAATATTGTTACTGTTAAGCTTATTTTGCCAGAATACTTGTGGGGACTAAACACAACGGAGGACACAAATATAACAAATACATGGGTGGTAGATGTTCTTCTTCAGCTCCAGCCCCTGCCTGGGGACTGTTACAGTGCTTAATGCATCAGCTGGAGCTCCTGCCTTTCCAGATGTCCCAGGTCCACTGCCGTCATTGTCCTGGTACAGTACGTGTCTGAGATTTGGGATTGGAGGTAGAGGGAGGGGTTGGAGGAGGGAACCACCTGGGATGGTGCAGAGGCCGTGTCCGGCTCAGCAGAGCTCAAAATGTGTCAGAATATAAAGCGATCTGTAGCAAGAACTCCATGAGAGATGGCCAGGTATCCCTGAACGAAGGAATAGCAAGAAAGTGGGAGGAGGATGGCAGGGCATGGAGTGAAGGTAACAGCCTGTGTGGGAAAGGGAGAGTGCAAACAGCGGTCAGGAAACGCCACAGAGAATTTAACCAAAACTGAAGAAGTTTTCCCAAAGGCTCTGCTCTTTGCTAGTCAAATTCTGCAGGATAAGCTTTTTTTTAAAACTAATAATCTTGTAGCAAAGTGGCAGAGACAGCTTTGCAGAGGGAGATGACAATTAGGACAATAATAATTCTTTGCCACTGAGGGGACATTTACACAACATGCACCTAATGCTCAGATAAGGCTGAGCCAACCTTACGAGAAAGGTTCTTTCCGAAAACATGCTACTATCAGCAACACTTTGCTCCCATGCTGGAAATCCCTGATCATTTCAAATCCATTTTACATATTTTTGAGGCTGCCAGCTGATCTCTGACCAGCCCAAGGGATCTTAGTGGAGGAAAGTTACTTGGACTCCAAGCATTACCAGGCTTGTCAAATATCAGCATTCTTGAATGCAACAGCTTCCCCTCCTGGTGCACATCGTCACCATGGTCAACAGACCAGGAGAGCCCGCCCAGAAAGAGTGTCACAGCAGGTGATGGGGCTGTTTTGCCCATGCTGCTCAGTAAAGGCACCTGAAGGTCCCTGCATGGACCTTTCTGGCTTGCTGGGCATTGCCAGCAGAGCCATTGGGAATGAGAGCAGCATGGCAGAGCAAGACCATAGCTAGAAAGTGCAGTAAAGAGTGTTATCTTGATTCAATAAATGACTGGGATTTGCACCCTGAGACCTGATAACTTCAACTACAAATAAAAAAAATAAGCAACATGTAAGTGAGACTACTGTATTTTTGCAAACTGAGGACCTACTTTGGGCTGATCTACCAGATGAAGGGACACATTCATTCTCATGCAGGAAGGACTTCCATGATGGATAAACATCAGTTTATCTTTTTTAGCCCCACCAAACTAAGCATGACAGAAGACAACTATTTATAAATACCCTTAGGGGTAAATATCAAGCAGGAAGAACTCCATGAGTTAAAGGTTAATGTTAGCCTGGGATCAAATGGGTATAAATTAGCCATGGATAAACGCAGACTGGAAATTACAGGACAGTTAACAGTAATGTGAGGAGCAAAATTCTGGAGCGCCCTGTGATTGCAGAGGTGGTCTGAGAAGCTCATGGAAGGATTGTGCAACTAAGTAGAAATTCCTGAAGACAGAAAATGGCTTTTTGTTGTGAGTCCTCGGGGATTTGGTGTGCTGCTGTAGTTGAAAAGAGATGGGATTGCTGTTCCCCCCACACACACACACTAGATTTATAGTGTATGAATCCTAGGGTTTCTGCTGGGTATCTGTGGGGATAAGAAAAAATTCCTGTTGGTATATCATCTAACTTGTGGGGGTTTGGGTTGTTATTTTTTTCCCGTCCTCTCAACCACTGAAGATTAGTCACAGCCAGAAACAGGATATAAGTGAGATTTGCTAAGTAAAATCATGGGGTCCGGCTGGTGGTCCTGGCTGGTGTTCTCACAGTCAGATTACTCGCGAGTTCAGGTTCAGATGGAAACTCCTCCCTCGGTCAAGGCAGCAGAGACTACCGAGAGCTGGTATCCTTGTCTTGCACAGCAGGGGACATCACTCACTTCCTAAAGACCACCAGCAATTTTCACTAAACAAATTTGCATCACGATGCAAATACGTGTCAGGAACCAATGCTATTGATTTCTTCTAACTCTCTTCTTGGTGCATGTCACAGGCATGAGGTTGGTCTTTTGCTACAGGCTACAGCACTGTCATGCCTGTAGCACGTAAGCAGATATCCTTCGTACCATTTTGCCTAAGACATCGATTGCCTAGTGGCATGCAGGTGTTGGGGCCTCAGCTATGTAACCCCAGTCTCCCTTCCAACCCTGGGTTCTTGTATTACCCAAACACAGAGCTGTGCCCCATGGTCTGTACAGATCATCTTATGACAGGCCATCCCAGTGCTCAGTGGTCTTTCAGTGGAAAACAGGTGTGTAAAATTGTGATTTTTCTAAACTGTGGGTGAGGAAGGTGCTGGGATATGTGCCTCAGTGCTAGGAGGCACCATGGGTGTACGGTCTGCTGTCCCACTCACTGGCTTGGCACATGTAGCCTCACATCTGTCAAGGGACTGCACCCTGTATTTCTGATTAAATACACAGGACACACTGCGTGGACAAATGGAAAATACCTAGAACACCCCGATAAATAATATATTCACCTTCTTTCTGCAACATAGAAGACATAATCACAGGTTGATATTTCATTCATTAAAGTACATTTATTTTCCTAATAAATAAAAGTCCATGTGGACTCCATAGATGAGCTGAGACATCATAAACTGTCCAGGTCTTCCATTTGCTTTATATTGATTCCTTTGGTCCCCTGCTAGCAACTTCAGGCCTGGTTAAACTATTTCTGTCCATTATATCACAGCCATCATATTTTTGTGGACTCTAAAGTGAACATCCTGCACTCTCCAGGTCATCGTCCTTTCTTGCTGTTACACAGTATAAGCCCAGAATATTTAAAGCATGATTTTGTATTATACCAAGCCACTCTAGAAAGCGCTCTTCACTGATTATAAAGTAATTATGGAGGACAAGTTTCACTCAGTCCCAAAATAGCCTGGCGTCAAATTCTCAGCTGAAATAAACTGCTATCTTGCTGTTGCCTTGAGCGCAAACCTACCAGGACAGAGCAGCTGCAGGTCTGGTCCCATGTCGTGAGTGGTGAATGTGGCAGAGGAACTCGCTCATAAAACTGACAGTGAGTTAGACTAATATATATCTATATATATATATATATACTTACACACATATACACACACAAACACACACACACACACACACACATTATGTTATTTTATAAACTGCTGGGAAGGCTGAGATTAGTGGCCACTCTCAGAACATCCAAGTCAATGTAGTTAATTATTTAAACCAAAGATACAGCTTTCTCCAGAGCCCTTACTGCCTTATAGGTTAGTGGTGAAAAATAACCTCTAGTTGAAGGCTGAGAAAGCAGGAGATGAAGATACATTATTTAGAGCTGAAGATGTTCAGGGCAAGGATTCCTTTGTGCCTGCACAGTGCCTGGCACAATGGGACCCCCTTGTATGGGACAATATGTAGTAAGCATAATTAGCAAAAATATAGTATTCCTTGTTCAACCAGAACAACTATAGTAGGAGAAGACTGACAGATGGATTAGCCCACACTTGTCATTCATATTTGAGCCCTATTTAAGCAGTGAGGTTTTTTTCTGCCTACTGATCTTGATTTCTATTCTGAGAAAAGATGTTTTTCTGATACATGTTCTGATACACATTCTCCTTAATAGCCTATAGGACCTTCAATGAAATAAAACACCTGAAGAATGCTGTAAATACAGGTATGGACATGCAATTGCCTCTCTTTAGGCATAATTTTGAGAAGTTTCAGTGGTTATTGGAATAGCAGACTTTATTGTACGTCAGGATGCGGCTGGCTAATAGCTGTGTGGTCCTCAAAGCTCGCGTGCTTGTCATCACATTGCAGCCAGCAGCAGCAGAACACGCCATCAAAGTATTAAACATCAGCCTAACTTTTCCCAACCAATTAGTGGGGTTTGGATGACACCGTTTTAGGGTGCTCAACCTGATGTGTCAGTTTTTAAGGTTTGCTGAGCCTGTGTTCTCCTACAAGTCAAGCTCCTTTAAGATGTACTCAGCTGAGCTTCAGTTTCATGTAAGGTATACCCTTGTTTCATGGAATATGAATTCTTTGCTCAAACCTATATAATGTAAGTAAAATTTAAATTTACTGACCAGATAGAGGAAGGAATAGCAATCTATCAAACTATTTAATTTCCTCTTCCGATTGCAAATCACTGTCTGCTTAGCATGGGAAAAACACCTCTACTTAAGAGTGTTTTATATTGGCCGAGAATACAATAAACTTGAAGAAATGTGTTCTGTGAATCTGTAAAAAACTACACCACTTCCACTTAAAAACCTCTTGGAAATCCCTTTATGAAATATTGTATCTTTTATTCTTATAATATTGACCATAACAGATGCCACAAAAGGTCACTGCTTGATTTAGCAAAGCCCCAACCTGTTGATTGCACTTTACCACCAGAGATGCTTTTTTATATTTGGCATTAATATGAAAATGAAACTCCTCATTCCTGAATTTGGTAGCTTCCCATAGATCTATTTTTCTCAAATTCTGCTTTTTCTTTTTCTCATATAATTTTCACCAGTAAGAATAACCCTTTTGGATCAATTAAACTGTTCATTTTTTCTAGCAAAGGGATTCTTTCCTATTTTCTTTCGTGACTCTTTCTTCTACTATCTGTTTATTTCAGCAGGAATTATAACAGACTTGACAAGAGCAGGGATGTTATTTCCCACTCGTCCTGTTTCTTCTGATGGATTTTTCAGAGTTGCAGGAAAAAGATCATGTAACTTCAGAAACAATTTGATCTACCTACAGAGTCATGTACTTTGGATTTCAGCTCTTTCTTTCAGGACTTAAATGACCCCTTTTATGGGGGGGGCGGGGGAAACCTACCTATGTACATTATGTGCATATTGCGTGTGTTAAATTTCCCGGGTAACTAACCTTCCAAATATGAAGTTAAAGCACACTCTTTGAGGCACCAGTGGGTATGCTTGTTTGCTTAGTATCTCATCAGCAAGATAACCGGACTGTGGGATGTGGCTGTAATCAAGTAATCAAGTAGCAAACATTGGAGTAGTCCCAGCTACCCTGGCCAGGCTCCTGCTGGGGAATGGCACAGGGAAAGGTGAGGAAGTGGAAGCTGAAGGAAGGCCTATGAACGAGGAAGGCAAAGACGGTAAGTCTGCAGCATAGGAGATAAGGACTTGGAAAATGAAAATACAGGGCCTTAAACATCCCTGGGACCACAACCGCAACGTCCTCTATAGTGCGAGGTGCTGAGCAAAGGGAAGAAAAACACTCCCTGCTTCCAGCTGCTCAGTACATGAAAATACAAAGGGGTCTCTGGAGAAAAGGCTACAAAATTAACAGTACATCTGGTGATGGCTAACCATGGTACAGTGTGCACTGTGTTTCTAGTGGTCTGTATCATCTGCTCACTGTTGCTCCTCTAATTTTGAGGAGCTGTAGTGGCTTAAGAAGAAGGGAGTCCTGGGATGAGAGACATTACATAGAAAACTGTGGGATTAAAGGAGTGAAGGACAGAGGTAAAACATGTCCAGATAAGTAGTTACTTATCTTAGGGTTAATGGTAAAAGAGAAGGTCTGGAGTTAATGACAGAGCAAGAAGGTGGGCGATAGGTAGTAGCTGGGTCTTGTGCTGTTTCAGAAAGAGAACTAGAAAGGGATGGACATGAAGACGCCTGAATAAATCATGTAAAGGGAAGGGAGCCTGCCATGAAAAAGTACAGAGGAAGCACGGTCAGCAAGGGCAATTGCAGCTGGTCATCTCCAAGGAGAGGCAGGACCTTTGCAAACAGAGTAAACCGAAGGGTGGGTTGTTCAGTCACTTCGCATCTTTCATTGTGCTCTGAGAATTCTTCCTGGATAATAGTTTTCCAACTTTCTAAATGTTTTTGCAATTTTAATGATATTTTTAAGGTCAAACCAAGCAACCAGTGAACAGCATCAAGCTGCTTAAAGTCAGGCACATAGATGCTGTAAATGACAAAGCAAAGTGGAAGACTATGAGAATGACAGAACATGATTATGACAACAGTTTGTGATGTCTGGATTATCACATGTGATGTCTGGGTACAACACAAAGCGGTTTTTCTATTCATTTATTTAAAGCCATCTGTTTTTTTTCTCGTATTCTCTGAAAATCTTTCATCTGCTCTCAGTGCCAAAGCTGACCCTTGTTGTCTGAGATATTCTTTCACTCAATAGGTTTGCTCCCAAAAAAGCCCACTCCTTCTCCCTCACTGAAGAAAATAGCATGATTACTGTTTTTCCAAAGTTGAAAGTTTCTTTATTTACATAGGCAGAAGGAGAGTGCTTCTCAGTAGTACTACAATTGACTAAAGTAAATTACTGGCTTCTCAGCAGGTCAAAGGATGCTTGTGAGTAGTATTCAATCAAATGGAGGGGATACAGATGTAATATCACAGCAGTACCCACACCACAAAATAATTAGGGTATTTCCTAGCACACAAAATCCTTTTCAACACCATTTGGGGCATCAGAAAAGTGCACCTAATGCTAAAGATTATGATTTGTTCTCAAGTTCTCAGATTTGCATGTTGCTGTACCAAAACTTCATCTTTTGAATTCCTAATAACGCAAAGCTTTTTCCAGAAAAAATGCATAATACATGAAGTATTAAGAATGATAATTAGAACTTCTCAGATTTAAAGACCAGGCAAAGATCTTGGATTCGACTCATATGATACGTATGATTTAGGTGATAGTGTCTGTGCTATAAACTGGAGGCAAGGCCAGACATCACTGGTATTGACAGGACTACAAATCAAGGGTATCTACATTTGTGACTGGATGTAGATCATCAGGTAGGAGGTAAAAGGTGGTCTGTAAATTGTGAGATGCAAGTATATTACCAATATTAGAACAGAAAGTGCAGGTAGCTAGGAAATACCTTTACTTACTTTGCAAGCCTGAATTTTGAGTGAACTGTCACCTGAATCATGAAGTAAATCAGGCTATCCAGATCTGGTTTTGATCTAACACTCGATTTTATATTAACAAATAATATGTTGGTACTGGTGGAAATTATTTCCCATGTTCACTGGTATGTTTCAGAATAGGTTCCAGAGATCAGTCCTCCAAGAGACCTGTATTATCAATATGCTGCCACCATCACCCAAAGTGGGTGCACAGAGAAAAACACTAAAATTCCCAGGAGAAGAACTAGCAGGGAAAGAAAAATCTCATTTTCTTATTTCCATTTACAGTCTAAAATAGCCTGTCTGCTGGGAGCAGTAGTTCTTTGGAAAAACAGTGATTATGAAGACTATGGTCTTATTTACTTTCCGCCAGTGTTGCAGCATACTACGTATACTCACAGGATATTTTTAGTCACAGATTCTGCCAGGCAGAAACGCAGTGGAGTTAATCACACGTAGCAAATTAAACAAAAGCAAAAAAGCTGGTAGGCTTGGGGGGGCCTGCAGCAGCTGAACATTTTGTTATCCTTTCTAGGCAAACTTTCCAAAATTGCATATGGGGAGGTTGAAGGTAAAGGGCAGTGGTGGGTTTTTTTAACCTGAATCAAACAACCTACATATGTATCTGTAGTCAGTCGACTGAAGTAGGCTGAGAAATCTGTCTATATTCAGATTATAGTCAGAATTAAAGCTGTTTTGTAGTGAAGTCTGTCCTCTGACAAGTACTTTGCAGGTAATGAGCTACTGTGTGCTCCGAGCTCCTGTCCCAAGCGCAGGTGGGTGCTGCAGAAAGGGCTCCTAAAGCACAGAACGGTGGGCTGAACATTCACCTGTGGTGGACTGGCATTAGCATCCAAAGATATTTCAAGTAGTCTTGAATCTAATGTGAATTTCTAGCATGAAAGGTATGAAGGGCAGGAATTACAGGTGGTTTCAGCACAGCTCAACTGGATCCTCACCCAGTATCCTAATGGGCTGATGAAATAGCTCCTGGACATCATCTTCTGCAGCACGTCCTGCCTTTGTTGAAAAGGTTGCCTAGAACATTCTCGCAAAAATACACCTTTTTTTCATTGTTCCCTTCAGTAGATATGGAAATGTATCAGTCCTGGTAGCTTTCTCTCTAAAAACATAGAAACAGTAAAATTAATTTATACTCAATGGTTAAAGTCAAAACAAGCTAACTTGGTTCAGTATAACTGAGCCAAGAACATACGATAGAATTACGGCAATCAGCATTATGGGAACGAACACATTACTGTTTTAAATGAAAACTATTCTTCCATTAGCTTAAAGTAGCTTGTAAAATCTTTCACTATGACTAAAATCTGGAGTAATGTTGGATATCATTCACACAAAGATTGTGCTGTAATGCTTATTTATGGCATTAGCATTTAAAGTTTTTTGTGAAGTAAAGCAGTAAGGATCAAGTGGACTCCCTCACATCTGCTATGCCTTTGAAAGATAGCATGTGCCTGCTCAGGAATTAAATTAGGAATTAAATTAGGAATTAAATATTGAATCAAGAATACATGTGTAAGGAGTTAAGGAGATCTGAATGCTGAACTCGCATCCACCATGCCACAGGCATAAACAGAACACGCTACAGTCACCCTCTATCCTTAGCAGCATCCTGGTGCAGCATCCCGGAGCCTCTTGCCCAGAAGGTGGCTGGCTTCCTCCCAGGGAGTGGGGAAGAAGAGACAAAAGGTGGTCTTAGGAGAGAGATGCCCAAAGTGTGCTTTGTATTCTTCCAAGAGGAAAGTAAATCACTGTTCATTTTATTACTGTGGACTTAAAAATGGACTGGTGGAGATGCAGTTTACACAAGACTTCACAACTCAAAGGCTGAAAAGATACACCAAGTTTAAGACCAATTATGTATCTCTTCTAGAAGGGCAAATCCTTTACTCTCTAACGGGAAGATGCAAAGAGGATTATGATGGCAATATCTTTTCTCAGGCAGGTTTTGTTTGGGTTTTTTTTTTCTGGCGAGAGAGATGTTTCCTAATAAATAACTGCTCTTTCTTATGAGCTAGCCGTTGTCAGTGACCACAGGACTGCATGGACACAAAATAGATTCTATCTATCTGCCCAAAACAGCTCACAAGACATTGACTATCATTTTGTTTTCTTTACTGGGCAAAAGGAGGAAAATGGCTTTTAAATTAGATGCTGAACCCCTTCCAGAATTGCAATATAAGATACTGAATCAATCATTCTTCATACAGTTACCTCCTACTCCACAAGCTCCTACTACCATAAAAATTGGTTGTTGCCAACTGAGCTGAGTGAATAATTTGCAGTTTCATATTTGTTAGAGGAAATTTTCCTCTTCCTCTTTTCATTATTTGTCCACGAGCAGACTGATTTTTCTTCAATTTGTTTTTTCAAAAACATGTGCTGTAATCACTCTGCAAGTAATTCTCGCCGTAAATCATTTGTTGCGAGAAGTCTTCAAACATTTGTCCTAATTCTGTTCGTTCTATATGAACTTGCATCACGTGTTGCCTGTTTCTGCGAACACAACACCAAAAGAGCTGGTTTTGAGTATTCTCCCCGAGAACAATCCCTCTTCTGAAGCTACAAAACTCACATAGAAAGCACAGTTTATTGAAAATTATTTAAGACTTAGGGATGCACATTCACTGAGATGTTTGCAGTTTACATGCATCTGTAATTTTCACACTAACTAGAAGATAGCTTTCCCAACCCTAAAGAGAACATTATTTTACCCACTTCACAATTTGAATCTGCTCCTCACCAGAGCTTTTGTCTCATCCCAATTCATTACAATTTCTGTCTCACAAAACATCCCTTGTGAGAGATGAGGCTTTCAATGGCATATGAAGTGGCTGGGTTCCAAATTACAACTGAAATGATGCACAATTTCACCATTTAAAAATTACTTAATTCCCAGAAATAATTACGGGATTCTCCTGGTTATAGTTGCATTTTAATGAAAAATAAGACTGTATCAAAACACTAGCAGAAGAGTCTGATCCCGACCCTGGTGAAGTCAGTGGAAAACCTCCCTTTCTCAGTTATCTAGATGGAAGAAACTGCCCTTCTCAGATTGTAAAATACCATCTTTGGAGATAAAAGTTTAAAAGAATAATTGCACTGTTCAGAGGGATTTGGGTGCTTGACCATGTGTTGTCTTAAAAAGAAGTGTGTTAGAATGACTCCGCAATATTGACAGAGAGGTAAAAGTCAACTCAAACACCAAGTGCCATCTTACACCAGAGTGAAAATTCCAAATCCGAGTCTTGCAGTTGGCCTTAAATGGTTGCTTTAAAGTTTCTAAAATATAGGCCTTGGCTTTTGTTGGTATGCAGTGGAAATACTTCGCTGTTTTTTTAGATAATGTAAACAGTTGCTGCAGCTGTCACCCAGGCACTTTATGATGATAAGTAGGAGAAACGGAAATGAAAAAGTCAAGAAATTCATGGATGATGTCTGTGACTGTAACTGGGACACGTATGGGTGTCCCTTCCCTTGTCTGTTACAAAGGGTCCACTCTATGAAAATATGAAAACCTTGAAAAACAATTAAAAAAAAAAAATCTGCATAGAAATACTGAAGAATGCGTCATAAACCAATTAAGATTTTTTCAAATATTAGTTTTGCAAAGGGAAGTTATATTTTGCTCTTAAACCAACTTCTGAAATTATTTTTAATTTTGTCAGTGCAAAAAAGACTTAGCGCACTTTATTAATGTTCTTAAGCTATATCATCTGAGATGGACTGAAATTTTAACTCTTGGTACTCATAAATAACTGTTGGGATAATTTAGTCTGCTTCATTTAGTCTGCTGCAGAAATAAGTTGTTGATGCTAAGCATCAAAGTTCCCTGAATCCAACTTTCAAACAAGCAGTTTAAGCTTGTCTACCAACCTGGGTGCCGAATCCAGCCCAGCGTGGGGACAGGATTGCCGCATGCTCCATGGGAGCTCCCACAGGGAGCCGTGGCCACCTTCCTAATGTCAGCAGATCCGGGGCAGCTGGTATGAACCGTGAGTGCACTGGTTGTAACATAGAGAGTAAAATCACCATGAGACATTCAAACGAGATGATTATATTGTGTTAATTTGCATCTCATTTTTGTGATGTAATTGTATGCAGCCAACATAGTAACTGGAAATTAATACAGCATGATTCGTGCCCTGTCATGTCACGCTGCTGGCCTTTCTAAGCAAGAATTTTTTTTAACACTATACTCATAAATCAAGTCCCTCAAGACAAGAAAATTATGATGAAGCTGCACAATAACAACTTGCACTTAGACGAGCTCCCTACTTTTTCTTCTGCCCGGAGCAGAATAGGCAGCTCTTAGATTGTTTTCTTGTATGCCGAACTTAAATTTTACATCTTCAGCAACAGCAAATAAATCCATGTTTCTGTTAAGTTACTTAACCAGTGAAGTGTTGTATCCACTCTCGAGAAAGGTCTGTATTTTCTCCTTGGAGCAGGTAACACTACATTCATCAGTTTAAAGGTTGATACCACCATTTATAGAAGTGGCACAGCAATTCCTGCATCAAATGATATATATGGTATTCCTCTTCCTGCTAGATGTGGATCTCAAACATAATAGAATCTTTTAATTTAGTTTTACTTATAGTTTATGCTGCATCACATAAAATGTGACTGTCTCAGAGACACAGCGTGTTTCCTTCCACTTTTCAACATTAGCTGATATTTTTTTCCCAGTGCTTCCATTATGCAACTTCACACTTGGTATTCTGATACTAATGGAGTTTTAGGGCAAAGAAATGGTGGTATTCTGGCACACAGTTTTAAAACTTTGTAAGAAGATTCTTTCCATACCTTCTCTTACCTGTAATTATTATAGAGACCTACAATATTATACACAAGAGGAAAAAGTTGCTATACTAAAAAAAAAAAAACAAAACCAACCCAAAAACCCTAGCCTGTCTTATTTTGAATCTGCATATTCAAGTCCATTTATATCACTGAAAGGGCAGCAGCCCAAAATATAAATAACTTGAGCTCAAAAAGCAAGGTTGCCACCCTGAATAGCCAGAAACCACAGCGATCATTTAAATAACACATTTAAATAGCACTCTGTGCGGATTCATGCCCAGTTTCATACCTGTGGCTCACTTCCACCTACAATAGAAAGAAATACTTTGTTGAACTCCATCACGCTGTGCTCTGCTTCACTGGACCAAGTGATGTGAAATGACACAAAATAAAGTACACTGTACACCATGTACTCTTATTCTACAGAGCAGGTATAATCTCTGTAATTATACAACAACCACATGGCAAATGCCGTGTAAATACATAGCAAATGCATGTTCCTTCAGCTTACTTGTTAATTATGCATTGTTACTAACAACAAGTTCAAAGATAAATTATCATAGCACTTGCAGCATTTAGGTGCTCGCAAAGCTCCTAAGCTGTGTAATAATGGAATTCATACTATTGAATGCTTGCTTTTGTTGATTTTCCTTTGGAATGGGGAAGGGAAACAACCCACCTCTCACACCCAAAGGCCTATAGCTTAAGTGCATATTTCTTATTGCTACAGCAGTGGTATGCTACCATACAAAATAACGTGACACTTCTACTAATAAGGAAATCTGGATGAATTAACAAAAAAATCATTTCCATTAATAAATCACTTTCCAAATTCCATTTAGTAATCCTCCTAAACAAATGCTGTATTTAAAATCACTGGTACTTGCACGCAATAGAACTAATACTGTTTTCCTGACCCAGTATTTAATCTTGCACAGGCTAAAAATGAGAGGAAAACCTCATTTCCCTGATGTCGCTAGCAAAACTATTGATTTCAGTGAGGGTAGGGCTCTACCCAGACAGCTTACTTGTAAATGGATTCTTGAAATAGCTTATATTATATTATGTCAGAAATATATCACCATGTAAGGCCATTTCATGCTAGCTCTTCTATGAGCTGCTCTGCAGTATTTTAGACTACAACTTAAAATTTTTAATAGGTATTTTAATAGTATTCAATAAAATAAAATTAGCCTCTCTATAAACATTGCTCTTCTCCAAAGTGAAGCTTCCCTTTAAGTTATGACTCTATAATGGTTTGGGCAGCCATTTATACCAACTTTTACAACCCATGTTGGATCACCTTGGGTATTTTTTTCAATTTCATCATTTTCATATTGATTTTCAATCAGAAAGGTGATGTTGATGTTTCTGACCCTTTTTTTTTCTATTGTAGTTGTTGGGCTAGGAAGTGCAAATGTTAGTCTTTAGGTATTGCAGAATTAGTACTAGCAGAAACAAAATAGCCAGCTATTATTATCTGTTACTTATAAAAATCTTAAGTATGGACTAAAAACCTGCTGTAATTGGCTGTGCATAAATACGGATGAAAATGGCAACCCTAGGGAGGGAGGTGACACACTGGGGATGAACCAGACAAATACAGAAAAGTGAGAGAAGATGGAAGCAAGGAAACAGTGGTGTTGGTCATGCTGGCGGGTAACATCCTCAGCCCCTGCCAGCGCATCTGTGTGCGAGACAGGAAAACAAGGATCTTTTGACAGCGTTTTCAGGAAGATTAGGAGATAGCTTTGTGGATGAAATGACTTCTCGGCCACAGAGGAAATTTTGGAATTATTACCCATTGGAGGGACGAGTCAGTCATTTCCTAGTGAAAGAGATGGCTAAGGGAGGTGGGTCAAGGAGGGGACTGGGAAAGCAAAGAGCAATAACTTAACTTGAAATGACAGAGAAGCAGAAAAGGAGGCTGAAGAGACTAGTAAGGATGCAAAGCCATAAATTAGATAAAATTGTTTTACTTTATCATTCTAACAGCGTTGGTCAAGCCCAGAAAGCAGGAATGTGTATGTGACCCATAATATCATTGGAGTCTGGTTCAAAGCTTTAGTTTTCAGTTGGGATAGAAAAGGATGTATCTCAAATGCCATGGAGAAATAGCTGTCAAGTTTAGATACAGTCTGTACGGGCTGACCAATAGAGTAACCTTTGCTGAAGATGAGAGAGTGGATGGGAATGACAAAAGGACAAATATGATCACACTGTTCATAGAACTTGGGAAATAAATTGATGCGACAAGCTTGGAAGAGACACTAAACCCCCCCTGTTTTAAGATACTGCTCTTGAACAGATAACTAGACCTTCATGAAGGAATCTCAGAGGCATGGGCTGAGGTTCTGGTTTGGATAGAAGAGAGGTCTGTCCAAGAATGATAGGCAAATTCATGTTTGAGGTAGAGCCTCCTTAATGACTGAGTGTGGAAGAAGCAGGGAGAGAGAGCAGGAGAGCTTACGAGGAGGTAGAGAAAAGATGAGGAGGATGTTCCAGTCTGTTTTGAAAGAACAAATAGAAAGGAGAGAGTCTAATATACAAAAGTAAGACTGTATTTGAGCAGGAGAATAGCTGTAATACTCAAGGCAGATTTTAAGGTTAAAGACAAGACTAAGGGAAGGGACAATAACTGGCTTAGAGAAGCCAAACAGCAACCAGAATGGGATTAGATCATTGCAGCAATGCATGATGTGTTGGAATATTTTATTATCCACAGTGCTCTTTAATTGCAAGTGTAATACAGGCAACAATTTCTAAAACAAAGTATGTTCTTATTGAAGATCCTTGGCTCTTTAGAGGGAAAATAGCTTCATATCCAGAGTGACTGTTGGTTTTAATGGGTTTATTTTTATGTAACTTACATTGACTTTAAATAAAAAGGAGCTGTATGTTTCCAGGACTGTAGAACTGGCAGTATAATTGAGGCTCATTAGCCCGGCTGCTGAAGCTGATAGTGTCTCTGAAGATGGTATCTTTGTTCAGATGGAATTACCTTGTTTTCCTTCACTCATTTTCACTCCCTCTTCAGTCCTACCCTGGAGCCTGAAGAAACGTTTGTAGGTTCTCCTAGAAAATAGACATCTTCCTAAGACAAAGTGAATGCAAGTGATCTTTCTTCACTCCTAGGGTCTGATCTTGCTCTTCCTGACATCTGCAGCAAGATTCCTGCTGTCTTCAGTGGTACCAGGCACAGTTTGACCAGGACAGATGTAAGCTTGAAATTCTCCTAACAAAAAAGGCCTAAGTATAATGAATGGGGGAGATGATACTCATTAATAACTATTTAGGAAAACATGGTTCCCTTGAAAGGCTAATTATTTTGAGAGTTACCCATTCAAAAAAAGTCTAATCAATAAGAGAACAAATTAAAAATTAAGAATCTCTCATAAGAACAGACAGCAGAATACTGCGTTCAAGAGGACAGCCACCAATTAAAAGAAATGTCAACAACTGAAGCGGCAGCAACTTCAAAAGGGAAATCTTTTCCTCATTTTCATATGCATTCTTCATGAGCAACATCAAGAAGTGTAACATGCTAATAGCTAATAACATTCAGAATAAGATTCACTAATTTACTAACTGAATAATTTAATGCATATCAAAGGAATGATTTTCTCATTTTTTTTTAGATCTAACACTAAGCTGGGTATTATCAAGTAGATGACACTGCACAGATTACAAGTCATCACTGAAATAGTCATTTTAGAATTGAGTTTGTTTTTTTCTGTTGGATGTCTCTTTTGGGTTTAAGGAATCGCATGCTTTTTTTCCTTGTTATAAATCAGATTTCAAAAAACAAAACAGTAAGATATCTTTGTGGAAATGTGATGTTTGGCTAAAAACAGAGTGTTTTGCAGAGACAGATCTGTTATATGTTGTTAAACTTTGAAAATGTTGGGGACTGCAGAGAGGTAGTGCCATCCACATGTCCCAAGTATGCCAATAACACAGTGGCTGAGAGATGCACCTGAGGTTTAGGAGATTGGGGCCTGAGCTGAAGCAGAGATGGGACATGGATGACCGGTATGCCATAGAGGGCCCTTGGCTGTCCTGGCATGGAGGACTCTCCCTCCTGCCTCCCAGGAATGGTGAGAGGTCGGTTTGATTCCAACACAGAACAAAAGACAAATTTTTTTTTTTTTTTTTAATTGCAAAAGAGCTTTTCTATACTCCAAAATACTGGACTAGGTATTGAAAAATGTAGAAAGTCTACATGGTAAGAACCATTCCTTGTTTACTGTGATTTTTAGAAGCCTGTTTACAGAATTCTACTAAATTTAAATAATGTTTTGCCTTTGCTACTATTGCACACTGTGTAGCCCACTACCATCTGCTAAAACACTTTAAGAATAGGTTACCAGTTAAGGTACCAAACAGAAGTTTGTTCATGTGTCACAGTCAGAAAGCTTACTCAGCGAGACGCCAGACAGAAAGACAGCCATCAATGTCTCAACATCTGTTTGGTAGCTGGAAGGAAGCAGAGCACTCCAGGGTCAACACCAGGGCTGCTATTGTTTAGCATCTTCACTGATGACCTGGATGATGATATAGAATGCAGACACAACAAATGTGAAGATGACACTAAATTAGCGTTGAGTCATTGACATGCCAGATACTAACTTTTGTGGAGGGATTTCAGGAACTTGGGATCTGGCCAGCAGAAATCACATCAAGTTTAACAAGATGTACAAAGTCCCACATCTTGGACAGAATAATGCCATGTGCCAGGACAGGCTGGGAACTGTCTGGCTGAGCAGCAGGCCTCCTGGAGAGGACTTGGAGGTTATCGTGGATGTCAGGTCAAATGTGAGCCAATGGTGTGCTCATTGCAAATGTGGCAAAGTGCACATTGGCCTACTTTTGAAGGGTGGCCAGCAGATTAAGGAAAGTCATTATCCCTGTCTCCTCAAAGCCAGTAATGTCACTCTGGAATACTGTGTCCGGCTTTGGGCCCCCGAGGTCAAGAGGATGTTCAGAAATGGGAAGAGAAGGTAGCAGAGGGTTACCGGGATGGTCAGGGACATAGAGCACATGCTTCGCATGATGGAGGCGGCTGTGGCTTTTCAGTCTGGTGCAGAGGAGGCTAAGGGGTGATCTAATAGCAGGCTGCCACTGCTTGAACTGGAGTTGGAAAGAAGATGGGGCCAAGCTATTTTTGGTAGTGACAGATGGTATAGAAAAGGGCAATGGGCACACATTGTAGCCTGGGAGGTTCAGACTGGACATGAGGAAGAACTGCTTCACTGGGAAGATGCTGCAATACTGGAAGAGGTTACTCAGAGGGGGACACCCAAGATTTGGCTAGGTAAAATTGCAGCAGACCTGATCCAGTGTTGGTGATAGTCCTGCTTTGAGTGGAAGGTGGGAGTTGATCTAGAGGTCCCTTCCAACCAGTATTTCTATGATGTAACTCAGACTCAAGCCAGTGGCATTATCAAAATCTTACCTAAATGATGTTAAATACAACTAAACGAAAAGTTCACTCATCAGTAAATAGGAAGGAAGATAGCTCTCCTCAGCTGGCTTGTTTTCTCATGGCAAACTCGTCACCAACAGGGCACACTACTGCAGCGGGCTACACATTCATATTGCTTTCCTCTCCTGGTATCTCAACAGCAAACATAATGTTTCTGTGATGCCCCTTTAACAGGGAAGGACAGACTGTTGGAACCAATGGCTTTGTGGCAGATGGAGCGACATTTGCAATTGGGAAAAAACACTCTTATGCTGCCAAAATATTAACAAGGGACTTCCTCAGAAATATTCTGCCACAGTCATTGATATATGTAAATTCCCCATGTAAATATGACTTCTTCCAAGGAAAAAGGTATCGTTCAGCAGGCTTTCCAAGGACAAGGACCCCTCCGCACTGTTTTTTTTTTTTTCTCCTGCAAAACGCTTCACTTCCAGTCACAAATTTTCAGTGCTGCAACACCTTATGGATGCTACTTGTGGTAACTGATGAGAGAAAGAGCAAGCAGAGTTGGTTCAGGGCAGGCTGTCCAATGATCCCTGCTCAGCTGGGCTGGTCAGGGCACAGACTTGGCAGCAAGGGCACGTTGTGAAATCGAACAGGGAATGGGTTCTTTTGTGGTTTCTTTTTTTTTTTTTTGCATAATGTATCTCCCTCTGTGAATGCCTATGTTCCTTACATGGCGAGAAAAACAACAAGAATTTCCAGCTCTTCCTTTATACCACCCATTATTTTGCATAGCCTTATAATGTCTTCTATTAATTTCCTTTTAAAAATAAACTCTTCTACTCCTTTCAAATTCCACATATATGCAACATCAAAGCATTTCAGTGAATTTTTCATTCCATTTATATGCCAGCTCTCTAGTGCTGGAGTCAGACACGTTATGGTAGTACTGCAAGAAGTAAAGATGTCCAGCTTCTCTGAAACTGCTGCAGTTCTCATCGCTGTAAGTGCTGATCACTGGGGAAACTGAGCCTCAAATACCAAAAAACCTTTCTGTGATGACCTACTGTTTTGCAGAGGGCAATGGGACCAGTGTGCTTTTTTCTTAAAGATAAAGAAGAAAGACAGCCATTGTCCCTCTACTGAGAAGGATCTGAGATTTATTTTTAACTTCAAACTTCTCTATGCATCGTGAAAAAAGCTGAATAGTTTTCATTTAGGAGGAGATTACAAAAGAGAGAAATAGTCTGATACATTTTAGATTAGAGATTCTTCCCTAAGAACAGAGGCTGTCATCGTGTGGTGTCCCACACCAAAGAAAATCTTCTTTTCCCCAATACTGTCAGCTGGGCCCAGTTCTCCACCAAATATATTTTCAAGAATTTTTGTGCTAAACTGAGAGTTCTCCAACATGATGCTTCTGGGAATTTAGATTACTCTCCCTCTGCCAGTATTGGGATTAAGAAGATGTGAAGGTAGTCTGCATCGTAGTGATATTATAATGATTGCTCTGAAATGGAAAAATATCACACATCTGTGTTTTCATTCTCCAGCTTGAGACATACCTTTAGGAAGTCAGTTTACGATGACATGTTTGGGCAAACGATGCCTTATCTGCATGCTTTTTTCATGTATCATCCTGATCTGGTAACTTGAATGCCATAACCAGAAAGCTATGTTAATTGTACATGTTTTTAAGTCAGTGTAGTCCAAAATATATTCCTCAACACTAGCAGCCTCACAAAGTCTGCCTGCATGTTTGAGAAGCCGGAGATGCTCCATCTCTGTTAGAGGAATCACAAATTTTTTGTAACAACAAGAATCGCCAACCAAGATAATAGCCGCATAGATATTGCATATTTCTGTTTCCTAAAAAATAAAAACCACTAAGTATATGAACTGGTATTGTAAACACAAGTGCAAGTAAAAGAGTTCTACTGTTGCTGGACTCATCCTCCTGCTCGATTTCAGCAGTTAGCAAAAATACTTATTCAGTATTAAGTTACAATAAAGAATTGTTGACCCTGGTGTAATTGAGAGCAAAGAAAGATAAAGTCAAGTCAATGGGGCTTGCTTCAGCTTGCAACATTTCAAGTAAAGCCTCTAAATTTGTTTGGAACATTAAAATGAAAACATATAGAAAATACTTGTTAAAAACAAAAATGCTGAGAGTCTATACAAGCTTCTCCATAAAGTAATTTTTTATTGAAATGCTCACAGTTGAGTGAGTTAGCATTATTTGCTTCTAATTTGGGCTTCATTCTAAATACTGTATGTTAACAAACTTAGACTGCTTAATGCCAAGTGCTTTACACATTTCTCTTTAATTAAATTTTTCCAAAGAATCACATTACATAAGCATTTGCCAATACAAAAAGCACACTCTCAGAGATCCTGGGTAAAATCCAGGCACCCTTGCAGTAACTAGTACAATTCTCATTGATCTCATTGGAGACAGGATTCTACTCTTTAAGTCTTTGCTATACATGGGTAATAAAAAATTATCTTGTTACTTATGCATTAAGTTCTTAGGTACACTATTCTAAGAAACTTAGATCCTAATGAGGTCCACGCTATCATTTACCATTTCCATTACTAGATAAAAATATGCATTACTTCAGAGTTCAATAATGTCTAGTTTCAAGTATGTTTGTAATTGCTGGAATATGCAACAGATGCCAGTTTCAATAAGCTTCTAGCCTGTGGATGGAGGTAGTAGGCATTTGCCCTAATCATCTGCAATTTTACTACAGAATTTGAGCACAGAATTGCCTGTACAGAGCTCTGGGAGAAATGTGAACCATTAGCATTTAGGGATTCACTTAACTGTACAGTAATATGTTCAGTAATAAGTTATAGGTGATCAGGACATGGAAGTGGCTTAAAAAATAAGAAGATTTTAAATAATCTTTTTGATCATTAATATAAGACCAAGCATAATAATCTACCTTTATTTAACTATGAGATATTTTTCATCCGTGTGAAACGTTGAAGTGGGCTACACTTAAACTAGTTCTGTCATTCTTCCTCTTGCACAGTTTTTTGCAGCAGTTTTCCATAACTCAGCCATGCAGGGCTGTGGGGTTTGATGTTTGAGTTCTCATGCAAAAGAAAAAGGTAAGGTAGGGCTGCTCTAGGCCAGCACTGGTCAGAAATGGAAAGAGCAGGAGCGGTTTGAGATGGCACCCACTCCTGCCACTGCTCTGCGTGACATTATCATCCTGCAGCTACAGAAATGGTAGAGGTTGTCTGAGTGTTGCTCATCTACTTCAGTGCAAAGTTACTTTCCTAATGGTTATTTTTTTCAAAGTTACTAAGATGTTACCTAGTTACCAGCTAATCACAGCCTGGTAACCATTTAGAGAAATCTAGATTTTTATTTACGACAGGGTAAGTGACCCAAAATAAATCAGACTGGTGACACTTAAGCTGTCCAACTGTAAAATAGGATGAGACGCCATATGATATTTATTTGAATTGTTCAGATGAAAACTGCAGTATGAAATTAATTATGATTAGTCTTGACAACACCAATCCAATTTAAAATATGCTTAACTGGTTTAAAAATAAAACTTCAGATTCCCTTCGACTGCAACCCAGTCCTGAAGCTATTTAAGCCTGCATTGCCTATCCCGTGTCTGATTTTCTGATTTGGTTGTAAGATTACTATTAATAGACCAGAAGTGGGATAAAAAAAAAAAAAAAAAAAAAAAAGAAAAAAGTGAGATTACCTAATTCTGCAAACACCCATGTTTGTTTATTTGCTTGCTTCGTTTTAGAGAAGCACTGTCAGAAGTTTAGTTTTCTGATGGGGATTAATCTTTCCCTTTTGTGACTCTGGACCATCCATCCCTCCCCGCCTCCCCCCAGTTCCGGCGCGGGGTTGCTAAGCGACATGTTCTTCTCTTCTGTACTTTAGCAGAGAGGAACAGATCAAAGACACCCACAGTCCTGAATTATTTTATAAATGAATTTAAAGAGACACTCTCCCGTGCTGTATTATGTAGGGGGAGATCAAAAGTTGCTCTATATACTGAGAGTATCTAGAGAATTAAACTGAGTCTTCTGGAAAATAAAAATGCTCTCATTACTGAGAACTATGTAATAGTTACTTTTTTTTTTTCTTTTTCAGAACTAGACTATGAAGTTATGCTAATTAATGTTTCTAGTTTTATGGCAGTCAAGACATTGAATGCAGGCCAGGCTGCATGTTTGTATGACTTTCAAAAGTAAGGTTTTCTGTCATCAAGTGACAAGCTTGCCTTTTTTTTTAACTCTTTTCATCTCTTGCAAAAGAGTTGCCACTATTCAAAAATATTTAACTCTCTAAATTTTAAATGCTTTCCTGACTTATATTAAAAGCAAGAAAATCACAGGGTAAATTTCAAGTGATATATCTTTAAAAGAATAAATGAAGATGAGGAAGTAATCTGTGTAAATCAGGCAAAAAAACCTTAAGACACCAACATCTCATACCTTTCTGAAAAGAATGAAAACCAAATTAATAATCTTTAATTAAAAAATGAGGGGAATACATAAGTTTAAATGTTACCTCTTACCAGACCAGCACTTATCTGGCATCAGCTCAGGTTTGCTATTCTATACAAGCTGTGAGATTTGTAAGAGCATACTGACTGTGAAGGCAAGCATTCCCTGAAACAGAAAAGGGAGGAATTATTTGCGCTCGGACTTACTCAGTTTCAAACACCATCAATGTTGTAAAAGGAAAAAACCAGCACTTGGTAACGAAGTGCAAGAATCTTTCAAGACTTTCAATTCCAAAGACAGGATTGCTGCACAACCTTAAGAAAAAGGAAAGGAACACACATAACATGCTTAAAGCATTAACCAAGCAAGCAAGACAGATCATTTACGTGGAAAGCAAAATTCCCGGGTCAAATGGCTGCAAAAAAGGCATCTTGAAAATTGCACACAAAATTTTTCCCATGTGCAAATCTCGTTGTTTTGTAACCAGCCACCTTATCTGCATAAACAAACGTCTCCTTTAAAGCAGTTTCAGGGGCTTGTTCACACAAACAGGTGCTCATGCAACTACAGGCACAAAATCGCTGGCTTCAGGTGTAAAGTGTACATAGATGATCTCACTCTCTTTGCAGTGTGCCTGATTGCAGAGCAGAGCTAGCTCCTCGCTCTCATCCTATGCCTGCAATCTCACATAAAATTGAGGGTAGATTAGAACCTAATATACTCTAGGACTGTAAAGGGATTAATCTCACATAAATCTTCACAAAAAAAAAAAAATCAGTGTTAGTATTATTTAAATGCATTTTATTTTCCAATGAGAAAACAAGCCTCCTTTTTTCTTGCACTAGTGAAAGTCTCCTCAAAATTCTGATTGCTTAGATTTGTCATTTAAAAACCCACTGTACTACAGTTAACCTATATTCTCATAAAAGCATGTATTTTAGAAAAGGGCTTAGCCAACTTTTCCATTTCATTACTAGATATCTATTACACAGGCAAGCTGTGTACTTTACTCTCACTGATACAGTGTTTTATGTATAAACATCTTGACCACGACTATGTTGTCAGTGGTTAGCAGATTCGGTGTGTTTTGGCTGAATTTCTGAAGGGGAAAACTGTGACTTGCACTCTAAATATTTTTTCTGGAGAATGGATTCCTCAACAGACTATGGGCATCTTGTACCAAATACAAGTAAACATCTGGAAAGGAATTTAATGCTTCCGGTGGGTGCCAACTTGCCAGTCTTGGAAACTGAAATCCCTGTGACCTGCAGCACAAGCACGGCTCCGGCATTGTGCGCTCTGCAGACCGGCTGCGTCCCCCCACCGTGCCACCGCTTCTCCTGCGCGGCTGCAATGATGGGGAAAGAAATAATGCCCGCTACGAACAGGCATGCGGCTTGTTAGTATTTGCATTTCTAGTGAGCGTATTTAATCATCTTGACCCTGCTTTGTTCAGAGATTCAGTTTGATCAATCTAGTATTTAAGGTAGAATGTTCTGAAGCAGGGATGTCGTAAGAAGTTTAGTTAATATTTCGTACTAGTATATTTTATTAATATTGGTAGAATTTTGGTTAATGAATGTAAGTAATTTTGAATTGCTGCTCTTCTTATTTCCAGGATGCTGTAAAAACATATGCTGCAGCTGGGCAGCTGGATCACAGATGTGAGCAGCCAGGGCAGAGGTTTGGGCCTACGAACAGGAGATGATGCTTTTGATACGTGGGATGGCATTGAAGGCCATTGAGAACACTAATAATCTTACTTCATGTTTCTACAGTGCTTTGCCTGCTTACAGCACTACATAGGTTACTAGAAATTAGTGATCTGGATGTTTCTGAAATGATCAGCAGTATCATTTCGATTGTCATTAGAATACAATTAGCAGCCCTTTGAACTGAGTGCTGTAGTTCAGAACAGTCTAATTTGTGGCTCATGAGCCAGATCTGGATGATTGTGTCTGCTGTTCCTCTTCTCTAACTGCACCAGCTCAAGGAGCACCTCATCCCAGGAGTGGCAGCTGCTCCCACAGGACAGACACGGAGAGCCATTATGCAACTGGAAAAGCAGCAGCACAAAGTAGCCCTTGTGTCCAGCCCACTGCATCGAAAAGCCTGGATTTTGTAGAGCTCCTGTCAGCCTGTGTGCAGAATCATGCAGGCACGGCCTCACAACTTGATACTTTGCAATTCAAATCAATTTAATTTTTCTTTTTTTTTTTTTTTTTTTTTTAACTTGACTTTTAGAGCACAGCTTTGTGCAGCGAGAGTCATGGGGCTGAAATAAGGGTAGTATGTGGTAAGACAAATAACTGAGCTATCTACATCTACGGATGACGCACTGGTAGACCACACTGGCATGTGTTTGAGATGAAGAATTTAGTTACTGTAGCAGACTGAAAGTGAAGGTCTGGCTTGGATGGTGTTCCCAAACCTGGCATCCGTATCTTACATTTAGGTAGCTAAATCTGTCACTTACATACTTTAGATACTTGTGTTAATTGCATAAATACAAACAAAAATTACATGTTTTTGAACTGTTAGAAGTGTAAATAGCTGCTCTTCTGGAATGGCGACAGTATATATTTTTAGCTCCTATGTACTCTTCCAATGATAGTACTTGCAAATACTTTGTATCTGTTGTAGTATCTAGCTATACTAATGTATTAGTATCTGGTTTTAATACTCTTGATTCTCCTGCATAAAGCGCTGTAGAATATACTTTAAATACCGGCTTTTTGTACGTCTTTCTCACACAACGATTCATTAATACCAAGGGAACAGCATGCTACTGTTCCAGGTTTTCTAAGAACCAGTGCTATTGCTCTCCACCAGCTCTTGTTGCCTGCTTCATAATGCCTTTATTATTTATGCTTTTACTCCTGAAAATTCAGATTTAGAACTGAAAATTTTCATGCTTTTGTTTTTTAAAAATAACTAAAGGCGGCGAATGGACCTGATGTAATCTGTATACTGTGTGCCACGGCTAAATATCCACTGCTGTGAAAGCACTGCTTGTTCTCTGAAAGGAGGAATTCTTTCAGACAGCGTCACTTGCCCCCTCCTCTGTGAGGCCGCTTTTCCCATACACTCAGAGGACTCGCTGCCAGTCATTTACTTACCCTAAAAGTTTGCTGGAGCAATATTGTCATTTACCCAATGTTACTACAGGGCCTAGCTCCTAACAGGTTGGCCTCTTAAGTACAATCAAAAGTTTTGCACTTGGGTGTAGCAGTTGCTCCACTAAAGTACGATGGCTTTTTAATCATCTTTTCTTTGGATTGGTCCTTGGACTACATATTGCTTCATCTTAACGTGGGCTTCACAGCAGGCTTTCGGATAAGTTCTTTTCTCTTCCTCTGCCATTCACGTAGCAAGTGGCGTGCTTTCAGATATGTCCTGTCTACAAAGGATTTCAGTGTTGGCCTGGTGTGTTTTACTAGTATTTGAATGGCCTAAAGAAATTATTTGGAAAGCAGCAGATGCCTTTGGAAAAGAGGGGAAGAGGAGAATAATAGACTCGAAGAGGATATTAATGGGTCAACTGGCCCAAGAAAATAGAAAAAAAGTACAACTCAAAAGTGGTTGCCAACAAGCAGTCTTGTAATACCCGCCCAGGAAGATAATGCAGCTCCTCGTGATCCCATTTTTGTGGTGTTACACCTTCACTCCCTCTCCCTGCATTCCCCATTCTAGACAAGAAACGTAAGTTGTTGCTGAGTTCATTCAAATACAATACGCTTCCTAAACCTGCTTTTTTCAAACACACAAAATAGTTATTGTCTCAGGAGGAACAAGAGACCAGGTACTCGAAAACGTGATGCGGGGTTTGCAATAGCCACAAGTCTCAGAATGGGTGCTCCGGGGGAGCCGTTTTCTAGTGTTTTGCACAGGTAATTGTTAACGATAGTAAAAGAATAGTCTGTCTGCTAGATAACAGACAACACACCAAAACACAGGCCAACAACCATAATAGGAGAAAGTACTACGAGGAGCTCACAGCAAAATTAAGCTGCCAAGTGAAATTCCCAAATAATATAAAGACCCTGAAAAAAGAGTCTTTGTTCCACCACTGGTGTCTTTGCTTCTGCCCTGGTGTCAGCCATTTGGAGTAGCCTCCTCTTCAGGGACAGCATAGAGAAAACACTCTGAATATGCAAGAACTCAGGAGAATTTAGCAATTTTGGGAAAGACTGACAGTTCTTAAATAACTTCTTATTGTAATTAATGATGGGCCAGAAATGTGAGCAAATCTCTGAAGAATTAATCAAGAATCAACAGCAGTTTGTCTAGAGAGTAAAGGCGGACACATGAAATAAAACAGCTTACCACAAAATGGCTTTTGACTAAGAGTGAAAAATGTAATGAGGAAGGACACGCGTTGGATAAATCTACATGCCGTTAAGGTGAATAAAAAAGCAAATGCTAGTAGGAGAGGAAAAAAAGAAAAGACTTCTTCCTGTATAGTCACCACTAGTGCGTATTTGCATGAGGCAAGCACAAGGAGAGCAGACTTCCTGAGTGCCAGAATAGCACCCCTATCTTAGATGGGCAAAGAAGATGTAGGATTTACTGTCAACTCTCACAAAACATTAAAGGTCTATCAGGCCAGCTGTAAGGGAGAATGAAAAAACAAAGAATCAGTGGACTGCATTCTTGTGCATCTCTTTCTTACACAAGCTTGAGAAAGGCACAAATTCCACATGGCCGATGCAGGAACAGCACTGAAAACCAAATAAATATGCTGCAAAGCCATCCGTCACCAAAGTTCATAGCGGCCAGTGAGAAAGTGCAGAAGAATATTCTATTCCCTAGCACCAGTCTCCTGAAGAAGTTCCACGCTGTAGCAAAACAGAGTGGATGCGTACGCAGACAACAGAAAAGGCTTGATACCAGCGAAAAGATGCAAGTTGCATTCACCAGATAGCAGTGCAACTAGTTTCTCACAATTTGAAGTTATAGTGGAAGCTGAATTTTAAATTAAGTTGAAATGTTAGAGCGGAGGAATGCTTGATGGGTGAGAGCAGATCAGCCAAAACTAAACATTTCAGCAAAGTCTTCTTTGCAAAGAGAAAGTTTTACAAAAGAAACAGTGAGAATTGGTATTAACCAATTGTTGCTGGAAGACTAATATTCCTTTTTGTAGACTAAGAAAAAATTTAACTGTTAGCTATAAATCTATTCAAGCTGAACAGTCTTAGGTCTTGCAGAAAGCTCAAAAAAGTTCCAGAAACAGACTGAAACTCCTCTAAGAGCTGATGCTGATGGAGAGACTGATAAGCATTTAAATGATTCAGTTACGTATCTCCCATATGCACATTCTTCTGTCCTAAGAGGAAAATGTTCCATCATAGGTATCATCGATATTTGAAAAAAGTTATTGTATGCTAAAGCGAAATGGTGTTTGTAGATATTTTGGAAGGCTATAGAGAGGTACCTGAACATGGAAATTCTTTAGTTGTATAAATTTTGTGTGATTGTATATGGTTTAATAACACCAACCTAAGCTACAAGAAAGGGATGTCTCACCTGGTAGCAAGTACTATGATACAAAATCACAGCAAGACTACAGTGACTGACAGATTTTGTCCCGAAAATTTTTTTTAAACCAAAGTAATTTTTCTCAAATTTCTACTATTTTCACAACTATTTTAGACTAAGTGGCAGGCATGCCTATGACTTAAAAAAACCAACCAAACAAACAAAAGGAAATCACTTGAGATAACACACATACTGAGGATGAAGGTAAGTCAACCTGCAGAAGTGTCTGAGTACAATTTTGCTGGTTTTATATAAATCACATGAAGATTCTGCAAGCTTCTGTAAGCAAAATTTTAATAAGAAGGTATGCAAGCAATATACCATGAGAGAAACAAGGGTCAGTTCTATTGCTGTGTGCAATTTACCACTACTACAGTCAAATGCTCCAGATGACAAGAAACAGGGCAGCTAATAGTTGTAGCTAACAGCAGCATGTTAACATTTATTGGATGTTTATTTGCCAATGTCTGCATTTAAATTTAGTACTGAAATAATAATATAAGAGACATATTTCACTTTGAGCACTGAAGAAACAATGCAGAAAAGTATCTTGCGCACAGGGCGAGCCCATGGCTGCTCGCAGACCTGGCAGTAAGGAGGAAGGCTGGGAGTTTTCCTCCTGCAGCAGCAAGAACTGCAAGTTCCAGGGCAGCAGCTCCATGGTGAGACACACCAGGGTGAGAAAGGAGGAGAAATATTAAGGGAAATCATGTAAAACAAGTGTTTCCCATGGATAATACATGTATCAATTATTCCCAGGCAAACGTACCTATGAAGGTTACCGTGGGTAGCCTATTCTACAGGCTATGTCCATATTCATCTCACAGTGGGACCGAGTTTCATTAACAGAGGAATCAAGACTAAAATGATAACATTCATCTCTATGTTCTTGCCCTGACATGGTTATTCATTAGGAGTTCTTCCTAATGACTGTTCAGTTACTTCCTTCTAGGGAGCCACTCCTAATTCTCTTCTATTCAGGTTGGATAATGAGTCACTGACTTTAATATTAATCTTTATTAACCCTTCCCTTACACAACCAGCATCTGGGAACAGTGAAATGTGTTGTGTCTCAGCGCCAAGAAAGCAAGCTCTTCAATGCCTTTTCCTCCATTGCGCCATTTTCTTGTATGCAGATAACCCGATGACTCCTGCAGGCGTTCTGCTGCTGGTTGATGAAAAAATACCTTGTTTGTCTTCATGCCTTTGGTTAATTGCTCTTTAAGTCTGTCTTAATCTACCTGTTTTCCAGTGTAATTTTACTTTCCACAAATTACACTTATGTTGCCTTCTTGCCTGGCCACAGTTCTAGTTGCAGCAAAACAGTTATTTGTGTCAAATAAATAACTTCTTGAAGCACCTTGTGTCCCCTTCTGTTTTTCCTCTCTCTTCTCTTTTCTTTTGGGGACGGAGGGTCATGTTTATGGATGGCTACATGAGCCCAGCACCATTCAGTTCTGCTGTGGCTACCTAACTCCATGGGAAGTGTCAGGACATTAACAGCCAGGTTTCCGGTGGGAGATGCTTTTGACTAGTTTTTCTTCTTTAACAACAACAAAACAAACAAACAAAAAATTTTGGTTAGAGCACTGAATACACATATGTATGATCACCTGCTTTTTATGCACTTTATGTATGGCGGTACTTGTTCTTTGGACCACATTTTGGTGTGTTTTGGGATAATTGGAATTCTAAAGTTCTTTTTCCTTGATCCTCTTTCCTTGTATTAGCACTGTTGGTCTACTACCATATTTTGCATGTCTTTCAAAGTGTTCTACAGTGTTTTATTATTTTGATGTTATCATAACATGTGCCTACTCTTAAAGGAAAATCTAGGAAGTCTAAGGGAAAAGTGGTTTGGAAAGAGATCCGACTACTTAGAAACGACACTCTCAGATTATTACAAAAACAGACTTCTAGGAAGAAACCTGTATTTCTTTGACTATTTCCATAGCTTTTTCAGTACTCTTTATTTCACCATCCTTATGCTGTACCAGACAGTCTTGGATACAAACATCCACCAAGCAGCCTTGTGTTAGCGCTGCACTGCCTGCAAGCAAACCAGCCCACTCCCTCAGAAACAGCTATTCCCTGGTGGGAATATTTACTGTAGGTGCCAATGCAGCCTGACTGAAATCTCATTAACAATACATTTTTTCCTGATTAATAAAATATTAATGTGAATATACAGCATGTGCAGCTTGACATTTTCTTGACACCTGCATAGCAGAGAACTACTCAGATACATTATTATTTTAATGACAAACTGCACAGCACTTCTGAAGTTTGGCCCTTTAAAAAATCATTTCATCCGGCTGAAACTGAAGAAAAGTAATTCCTCACTGCCTGTGCAGAAAACAACGGCTTTTTTCCCCAATAGTTTACATTTATGCTCATTTACCAGTGAAAGCAAGAGGTCAGCTAGCCTGCTGATGGCAGGCCTCAAGGTGCAAGTAGCCACTCTAAGTCCATTCAAGGTGGAAAGGCCATCAAAATCATCTGGAAGCTGTACGGGCAGCAGTGGATATTCAGCTGCGGGCGCGGTGAGGGTAGCCTGTAATTATTACTTGCAAGTAACGGCCATGACTGCTATTTCTGTCAAGAGAAGGACGGAGTTACCCGAGCCGCTCAGGCAGCCCGAAGCCGAGGGCGGCGCGGCCGGCGGGGCGGGCGCTCCGCAGCACCCCGGGCCGGGCCGAACCCCCGCGGGGGTAGTTCTGCCGCCCAGGGCAGCGCGGCCGCTGCCCGCCGGGGCCCCGTCAGGGCCGGAGACCCCCGAGCCGCGGAGCAACAGGTGCCCCGGGTCGCCGCTTCCCGGCTGGGGCTCGTCATGCCGCGGCCGCGCTGCCCCGCCCCGGCCGCTGGCGGCAGCGGGGCTGAGGGAAAGGCCGCCGCCCGGGAACTGGTAGCCCGGCCCGAGATGACGGGCGCCGAGGGGCAGCGGCGGCGCAGGGCCATATCCAGGGCAGGCGAGGCCGGGCCGGGCCGAGCGCGCTCCCGCCTCCCTCCGCCACTCCCCCGCCTCCCCCTGCCCCGGAGCCCCCTCCCCTTCCCCGCCACCCGCTTCCGCCCGCCCTCCCGCGCATGCTTGGCTTATGCAACCGCCGCGGCGGGCGGGCTGCGCGGGCCCCGCCGCCCCAGTGCCGCAGGGCAGGGCAGCGCAGGGCAGCCCGGGGGGCCCCCAGGGCGGCGGGCACCGGGCCGGCGGCGCGGCGCTGGGGGAGCGCTCCCCCTCCGGCGCCCGAGCGCGCGCCCCGCGCCGTCTGTGAGTGGCAGCGGCGGCCGCCGCCAAGTCCCGCCTGTTCCGCTCTCCCTGCCGCAGGCGGCGGCGGCGGCGGGTTGGCTTCCTGCGCGCTGTGCCGCTCCCCCTCCCCCCGGCAGTCGGAGCCGCAGCGGCAGCAGCCCGGATCCCCGAGCCATGGCTCTGTGAGAGCAGCACATGGCGGCCGCAGCAGCCATGAGCCCCCCACTAATCCATTCAACTCCCCCCTGAACGGCCACCGACGGCAGCCAGCGCTCCCACCCGGCTCCACCGCTCCCACCGCCCACCCGCAACTACAGCCTCCGCCGCGCCGCCCGGCCCGAGCCCAGACACCGCCGCTGCCGCCGCCGCCGCCGGGCCCCCGCTCGCCCGCCCGCCGCCGCCCTGTCCTCACCATGGGAGTGCAGGGTTTCCAGGACTACATCGAGAAGCACTGCCCCAGCGCCGTGGTGCCCGTCGAGCTGCAGAAGCTGGCGCGGGGCAGCCTCGTGGGTGGGGGCCGCCAGCGGCCCCCCCAGACCCCGCTGCGCCTCCTCATCGACGCCGACAACTGCCTGCACCGGCTCTACGGCGGCTTCTACACGGACTGGGTGAGCGGCGGGCAGTGGAACCACATGCTGGGATACCTGGCGGCCCTGGCCAAGGCCTGCTTCAACGGCAACATCGAGCTCTTCGTCTTCTTCAACGGCGCCCTGGAGAAGGCCCGGCTCCACGAGTGGGTGAAGCGCCAGGGCAACGAGCGCCAGACGGCGCAGCAGATCGTCAGCCACGTCCAGAACAAGGGCACCCCGCCGCCCAAGGTCTGGTTCCTACCGCCCGTCTGCATGGCGCACTGCATCCGCCTGGCCCTCATTCGCTTCCACATCAAGGTGAGGAGGAGACGGGCCTCCCGCCCCGACCCGCGTTCCCTCGGCCCTCCCCGGGGCCACCAGCGCCCTCTCCCCGCTGCTCTCTTGCGCCCCCGCCGCTCCCCTCTCACGGCGCCTGCCGCTCTAAGATGGCAGCGGGGGCTGCCCTGGGCCTTGCCAGGGAGGAAGGGGGGGGCAGCCTGCCTCTCCCCTCAGCGCCTCAAAATGTCGTCGAGGCCCGCGGGGGCGGCCCAAGTTTCGGCGGCCTCAATCCCTGGGGGATTTTGCTATTTATACGGTGCTGCCGCTCGCCCCGCCGCTCCGCGCAGGCCTGCGCGGAGCGGCGGGGCGACCGGCAGCGCCCAGAGCCTCCCAGATTCCCCTGGCTGTGAAGCCAGGCCCAGCAGCAGGGAGGTTTTTGCCTCCATGTTCTTTCGGGGCCGCCGCTCCGTTGACTCAAAATGTCCCTTCTTGCAGAGCACACACCCCCCCCCCCCCCCCGGTCGGTGAGGCTGGGACTTTGGTGCCGCAGGTGAGAGGGCTGGTGGAAAGCATCTTAATCTAAATTATTAAGACGGGGGGGGAGAAATCAGTTTAGTTGTCGGGCACGGCGGATCTGCAACAAGTTCCCTAGTGAGGCGAGGTGTTTAAACTTGCGCTGAAGGTGAAATCACTTGCTCCAAAATATAGAGGTTGGAGTTTCGTGGTTATGAAGGTGAGGGTTTTGCTCGGCGTTGCCCAAATGGTCTTTTGATCAAGTGTAGAATAATTCGTTCCTTACTTCGTAACAGCAAGCGCTTCCAGTTTGTGGGTTCAGGAACACCGATCTGACCGTTCATTTAAAGTTATTTTAAGGGGGAGCCTCTGTTTTCTGATAACATAAACAACACTTCAGGCAGGAGCTGGGGTCCGTGGTGGTCTTGCACTGCGATTTCAAAGGTTGCAGAATATTAACATGTCACGTCTCTCTATACAGCATTTGTGATTTATGATGGTTTCTGTTAAGGCAAGCAGTTGTGTATATTGAAACACAAGACGCTAAAAAAACAAGCCCTGGGATGAAGCTGCAGATTTAAAAGTTGCTTACTGGTTTTCCTGCTAGGGAAGGAAGAGCAGCAGGAGTGAAGTGCATACTTATAGGCTTTATTATCGTAAATTACTTTTGTGTGTAGAAAAAATATTATGCAACCTTTAGAGTTGCATGCTTGATCACTAGCAGCAGCTTAATGTTATCTGGCTTTTGTACTGCCCTTTCAGCGGATTAGAAAAATTCTGGCCAGGTTGCAGCCCTGGGATAGAGATGACTTTCGAAGCTCACCTAAAAGGTGACTTTGGGTGAAGTTTCTCGTAGTTCTGCAAATGGGGCGAGAGTTGTTGTTGCTCCCTGTTAGTGCCCTGCTTGCTCGGCCAGACCCATCCTTGGAGGAGCGTGTTCCCTTTGGCTCCCTGCGCTCCGGACTGCTGTGAAGCCACCCTGTGGTGGGCGTCCAACCCCGTTTGGCAGTGGAAGTCTCGCCCTGCGGTGGCCCCGGCTGTGCTCGGCCCCAGGGATTGCCCTGAGTGCGGCCGGGGCCACTGCACCGGGCGAAGTGCATGTGGAACAAACTGGAAGTGGAGGCGGAGGTTGTTCTTGCAGGGCGCGTTGAGCTCTGCTGAATGCGATGTCTTGGGCTTGGTGCTTGGTTAAAGTGAAGAGGTTATGGCCCTGCTCTAGTAATGTGTTTTCCTGGTCAGTGTAGAAGCAAGGTTGTGTATGTGTTATGGATATGAATGATGGTGGGAATTTGAATGACAGCAAAAACATCCTCTAATTTGAACTTTTTTTTCTTTTGTAGCTAGGAAATAGTTTTGTTCTTTAAGCAAAAAGTTTTAGGGGCCATGCAGTAAAGGTTGCAGGTGCATTATAAATCTTCCTTAATTTGTTATTAAGACTTAGAGATCATTAGTAAAAGCAATAAATGGGGTAAAATTAGAAATTTCTTTTAATGTGTTAAACTGAATACTTTGTTCAATGCAATATTGAAATGCATAGTACACAACAGGAAGCCAGCTCTTTTGATATTGATAGGAATTTGGTATTTCTAATAGTCTTGTGGCATGCTGAACTAGCTGTTAATCTTTTACATGCATTCTTTTTCAGACCTGGTTTGTTTCTGTTGAAGTACGTTACATCCGAATAGAGTTGCCACACTTGACAACAGTGTCACCTGTAGCACTTTATTTACTTTCAAGCTTAGCTGCAGCATTAGCTCCTTTATGGTTTCTCAGTAATAGGCCTTATTCGTAATCTCTGGAAACGGTTTTAGGAGTGAGAGGACACGTCATACTGAGTCCCTTTCCTATCATTTAAAAAAAAACCAAAACAAACACCAAACAAACACAAAACTCGCACAGTTTTGATGGGGAAGATTTGAGGGGCGGGTATTTGTCTGCTTTGGGTTAGCAGTGGGAGATGGCAAGTCCTCGTTACCAAATACTGGTGTTGGGTGGAGGGAGAGTTGGTGCTGTTAGGAACGTTCATATCACTGAGCCACCACTGTGCGTGTCCAAACTGGACTGGTTCTCTGAACTGGTCAGCTGTCTTGGGGATAGGAAAGATATCAGCAGTTCCCATCTGATGCTTCATTTATACAGCTGTTGAGAAACTGTGGATAGCTCTGTTTTTAATTCATTCATTTTCAGGTTAAGAAGTATATTTCATGGTTGTAGTGGTAAACATGCATAATATACATCAAAGATACTGCTGAAGTTAAATCATATTCCTTTTCTGCTTTTCTTCTTCTCTTACACAATTTATTATCTTTCTAAATCTGTTTTATTACATATATCTTTCTTTCTCTAAATCTTACTCCAGTTTTATTCACATTCTCCCTAATGCTCACTTTCTAGCAACTCTCCTGGTGGGCAAAGAGCAAATGCATCTTGAAGGTGTGATTTTTATTTGCATGTATGGGTGATTTTTTTTTTTTCATTTACGTATGCATAAGACAGTTGCCAAATTCTAGTGTTTTCTTGCTTTGAGAAGTTGGGTTTGAGAATACTGATTAAATATGAAACTGATTTTCATATTTTCAGGAAACGTTTGTCTTGAGTAGAAGGCTTCTGTGCAGAGCTAGGAACTGGCTATGAATTTAATCTATTTTGGTAATTAGAGGGGAGAAAAAGAGTAATGTCTTCCACCCAGAACAATTATAAATCTCTTGCAGATGGTTTCAGTGGGATGTAAAAATAACAGGTTCCTCCAAGTTATAACAAATATCCTATGGGTTCTTAGCTTAATTGTGACCTGGTATTTTTCTGCTTGGGGGAGGGGGGAATAAGTCTTAAAAGAAATTTTTATGCAAAGCAGGTTTGCTAAAATGTAAATATTAAAGCAGCAGGGATCTTAACATCTTTAATACTTTGGTGAGACTTTGTTTTGTTCTCAGTATCTAAACGTGCATGTGCCTGTTTACTCGGACAGGATTCTCTCTTTCTGATCCAGCATCATTAATGTTTAGACAAGATTTAGACCTGAAAATTATTCTAAACTCCTGGCTGTGATTTCTCCCGCGTTCCCCTTCCCTGGGTTGATTGTGAAGTGTGCATGTTGCCTGGGTATAGTTGCATCTTCGGACTCTCTCCTTTTGTGAGAGCTGTAAGCTGTTTCCCTGACTCTCATCTTGTTAGAGTTTTATGTTGCAGGTTAACTGTACCTTGGTAAATACAGCTCTTTTCTCTGTGACAGTTCAATTATTTGAACGTGGATTCTAGTATTACCTAAATATACCGCAGTTTTCTGCTCGTAGCTTGCTGTGTCAGATAGCTCTATAAAATGGGGAGTGAGGGAACTGGAGACTCTGGAGGTAAGAGGAAATAGTTTATGGGAGATCAGAGAGGGTTGCACACCGAGTTTCCTCTTGTATTATCTACACACCCATGTCACACCTAGTGCTGCAAAAAGAGTTCTTACTTTGGTTTTATAGATGATCTGTGGTTGTCATGCATGCAAAGATACTGATTTTAAATATAGATACATAATCTAAATCTATCTACCCTTAATAAAAAAAACATCTGGGGGATTTTCCTAATTTGAAACATGTAAAGACTGGGAGGGGAGAGGGTGGCGAAGCCTAAATAACTGTATAAATTTGATATCTTTAAATTTTTCCGAAGATGTATACAGCCTCTTCCAATTCTCTGTACAGAAGGCACATGTTATGCTAGGTGACAGTATAATTATTAGAAAAATGAATATGCTAATTTTTCTCACAAACAAAAGTAAATTTCAAAAACACTCTGATACAGTCCCTCAAGCACATTTCTGAAGAAACATTTTCTTAAGACTGTGAGGTGGTAGCATTAGGAATAGAGAAAGCTTAGTGAGCTGGTTATTGATCGTAGGAGTATCTCGGAGAGTGAGGTGCTCGCTGTTTAGCTGCTCAGGATTTTGCTTGAAAGGGAACATCTCATGAAGCTACATGGGAAAAGCAAAATTTTACGTACCTCACTGGAAGACCGTAATTCAATGTCAGGTTCAGAAAGTGTAAAGCATGAGCAGAAAAGAAAGGGTCGCTGTAAACTTGCTGTTGAACAAAATCTCTTTGCTGAGAGGTAGATGACTGTGGGACCATTGGAGTGGGCTGTAGAGGTGTAGGACCCTCGCTCATGTTCTGCAGGGCTTCGTCTGCAGAGGAAATAATAGCATCACTGGTACTAATGCTGTAGTTATTCATGGGTACTGTGGAGACTGAAGCTAGTATTGTGTTAGTCTATTTTGGGATAGCTTGCTATCTACATTGTTGTTAAAATTGAATACTTGGTGAGGGTAGGTTATACCAGCACCCAGCTTCTGTGGGGTTTTCTGAGTCACTGAATGTTTATTATGTATGTGGATGGTAAAAGCATTGGGCATCAAAAGCACTCAGCTTGCTTTATTTTTGTGTGCTTATATACAAACTCTGGTTGTAACGGTTCCTGATGGTGTGCAGAAATGCAGGACTCTAGGTACTAACCTGTCATCATGGGGTTTTTTGTTTTAGTACAGTCTTCTTGATAAGAAAGGGTTGCTTTTCTGTTTCCAATGTGAGGAATTGGCCCATGTCTCCCCTGCACAACATGTCTGTTCTCGTCATCTGATTGCCATAGCCTAAAATACATGCTTTGCTAGGCAACATGAGTTGAGAGGTGAAGTTTGGGCTATAAGTTTGAAGCAATTTGCACCATCAGAGACAGCTGTGCATAAATGAATAGGCTGAAAGTGGAAAGAGGAGAAAATTTGGCCTAACGCAGCAAGGCAGACATTTGAAAGGTCAAGAAAGTTACCTCTGTTCATCTAGGGTTATGTTTGTGTCTTTTAAAACAGGGCTGCGAAACTTTAAAAGTGATCATGTGATTGCTTTTTAAGGGGGCATCTTGGCTTGCTGAACTGCTTAAGTATCCACAGCCTTAAGATTTTTCCTGTGAGTTAATACAGACGTTGGTATAGTAATATGTTTAGAGTTTCAGCGTTTCTGTTAATAAAGAGTTACTTCAGATGAGTTCAGTAATACATAATGCTGCTTCAGTATGTAGGCTTCCAGAACTTTGTATTTTGTTTCTGAGCGCTCCTTACATCCTGTCTGTATGTGCTGTGTCATTGGATTTTTTTTTTAATTACTTTCAATATACTGTGTTTCAAATGCATGTATATAGTTTCAGGAAGACCCAATATATTGTAATACATGTGATAAATCAGTACTGCAGTTTAACACTGTAGCTAATTACTCTGTCTTCCACTATAGGTTGCACAGAGCATTGAGGATCATCATCAAGAAGTAATTGCTTTCTGCAGAGAAAAAGGTTTCCATGGTTTGGTTGCATATGACTCCGATTATGCATTGTGCAACATCCCTTACTATTTCAGTGCCCATGCCCTAAAACTGAGCCGTAATGGGAAAAGTCTCACAACAAGCCAATACCTAATGCATGAAGTTGCCAAGCAACTGGACCTGAATCCAAATCGCTTTCCTATTTTTGCTGCTCTTTTAGGTAAGTAAAGTAATTAAAGAACTTGATGCTGCTAGTCAGACTTATGATTTCAGTTTCTATTAACTGTTTTAAAACGTGTGTATAATTTGGCAAACCACCGAGGGAAAGACATCCCTTTGTTTCAGGCATTCCTACTATACTTGAGGTGGGCCGGATGTGTTTTTATGAGGCCAGACATGCCGAATTTGTAGAGACCTGTAAGCGATGCAAATTGTGCCTGTCTAGAAACAAGAGTAGAAAGTAAGAATTCTGCAAAGCTCTGCCTATTTGAAATGTTCTCAGTAGGTGGGCGTGGAATCAGGACAATTGTGGTTCTACTAGTGTTGGTCTTATATACTATGTGAGGTCTACTTTTAATAATACGCTTTCCAGACTGGGAAAGCATACCTCTGTCCTGTTTTGTATTCTACCTAACAATAACATATATGGAGTGACGATGTTTGGATTGCAGGGGCTTTTTTTTCTCCTCAGAAATGAGTATTGGACAAATATGACATGTTGTCATATGTCAGCTGCACCAGAGATATGATATACTATATAATTGAGTGAAACTCCACATTTCTGAAAGCACAGGTGACCAGCATCTTACCATTCCGCTAGTTTTGTTTGGATAGTTTCTTAGCAGTACTGCTTCTAATGCTAAATGATGTAGTATCTTTAAGGAGCGTAGGTAGGAAGGACTTCAGTTTCACATCTCTGCATAAATGGGACAGTTTTAACACACTTTATTTCCACAGCAGTGGTAGAGAATAGCTGTCATACTCTCTCAGATGGAAGAGTGAATTAATTACTAATAAAGTTGACTGCAATGAATAAGATCTATTTAGAACAGCATTCTAACTTCTTTTTTCATAACTAAGCACGGAGCAGCCGTGTTCTTGATCTTGTAGTACTGAGCAAACAAATTAAGAAAACTGGATTTTTCTTTCTGTTTTCTTACTGATTTTGTGTTTTAGTAGGGGTACATGATAGAAGAATAAAACTTCTCATTTGAAAGCTGTGAATCGGGGAGGCTATATATTATTGCTTTAGCATACTAACATTTTAGTAGTCTTTAATATTAAATTGTTTCTAGTCCAGGTAGGTACCTTCCATGTTAAGAAGGAAAGAACCAATGCATTTTACAGTAGAAAGCCACAAGTATTTGACTGGTTGAAGTTGGTTTTTGTTAGTGTATGTTTTTTCATATCCAGAATGGTTACCTGCCTGCATGGCTGTATGGAGGAATGGCAGATGATTGGCTAAGCTGCAATTTAAAACAAAAATCTCTGTGTAGATTGCATGACAGACTACTATTGCTAGGCTTTGTTTTGGAGTCTATAAATAAGTTGTTGCATGCCAGTTCAGTGAGTAAGAATTACTGCTTGAAAAGCAGTTTCACAGTTGCAGATATGCTTTATGGAATTAACATGAAGTACATGTGAATGACATCGTTTTAACTTGTCACAGAATTACAGCTGCATGGCCAGTTGAGGCATTGCTTGGTTATATTAAATGGTAGGTGAAAAATATTCTGGTAAATTTTCTGAAGATTTTGCAATTTTATGCAATAAGCTCTTGAATTTTCTCTTTTGATATCTTACACGACAAAATATTTTTCAGCTTGCTCTTAGGAGAAAGAAACTTGAGCTCATTTCACATGATTCCTAGAGAGGTATTTTGTAGCGCTTTTTTTTTTTTTCTCCAAATTGGTATAAAGGTTAAAAAAAACCAGTTCATCTACAAGTTTAGTTTTGTGTATTCTTTTGCATTTCTTTTGTGTGTGTATTCAGTATGAGTAAGCAGAATAGAGTAAAGTTTATGGAAGTCAGGGTTAGAAAAGAAGATACTTTGGAGCTCTTCCTGCGATGAGAGGTGGTGTTTTTTTTTAATTAGTGAATATTACAAAACCTAGGTATTTGGTGATATAAACAATAATTATATTAACTTACAAAAAACAGATACTGTTTCACTTAAAGTACTGACAACATTTTTTTAACTTTTGCAACCTTAGGAATATAACTACTTCATTTTTTAAAATAAAATCCTAAATGCATATAGGCACATAATTGTGTGTAGTCTGGCATATGTTTAAAGCAGGGTAGCTCATTCAGATCTAAATTTTATATTTTTACTTAATATCTGAGGGCTTGTCTGGCTTCACAGGTTATTCTGCCCTTGCTACTGTGGCCTCTTTGGGTCTCTTTTGAACCTGATAAGTAGAACGAAGAAAATCACAATGGGAAAGAACAAATGAGCACATGATTACATGGGAAGGCATATGAATCTGTTACATTGCTCTTCCATTCTGGGTACATCAGTGTAACTCCCCATGCTAGTACTTTGTTTAGGAATAAATTAAAAGTTAAGCTACTGGTTTAATGTTTACAGTTACAGAAGGCCAAAACTATCACAATAGCTTTAGGTCTGCAAATCTGTTTCTCCGTGTGTGGAAAACTCAGACTTCTTTGTTTTCAGATGCTTTCTTGTGATTAACTTCAAAGGTCAGTTTGGGGACACTGAAAAGAGCAATCTTGAATGATTCAGCCAAACATTCAGCAGTTGGAGGAGCCTGAGGAATGACACCTAACTGGTCAATTAAAAAAATGTTCTCAATGGCAAATTATTTGGGATTGAGTTATGTTCAGGGATGAAGTCTCTATTGAAGTATTCCAGCAAAATATTTTTCTGAAATAGTTACCAACTAGGTAAATTTACCTAGTTACCAACTAGGTAAATTTTTAAAGATTACTTTCTGAGAAGGTTATATATACATTGTGGTTGGTTTGTTTTATAGCTTTTTCCTTCTTACAGCTTTTCATGCAGAAGGGTTTTGTAGTTCTAGCTTTACAATATAAGGACTATCCTTGTCATGGGTAGTTAAAATGTGGCTAGGATACTGTGTCCTCCGAGAGTGTGCTCTTAAAAAGTTCTGTCCTAATTGCTGTTGATGTAAACAGGGAGTTGGTTTGGGTTCTTTTGTAAGTTTTGACTCAAATACTTCAGAACGATTTAAAAAAACCCAAACCGAAGCTTCAGCAATAGAAAAACAAACACAGTGTGAGGTATAGGGTTGTAATTCAGTGAACTCTTTAGAAAGGGCAGTGGCTTCAATTAGTATCTAATTGCTTTAAAAAACCTAAGGCATACACTGTAATAAGCCATTAAAATAGGAAAAATCAATATATGTTGAGGTTGTTCAGCCAGGTCAAGGAATAGAGGTTGCTTATGTAACATCGGTCTCTTTCCCACCGTGACAGTACTTTGTAACATGTGTTTAGTTATGTAGTCTCATTCTGTTTCTCAGTAAAATTTTAGAACTACGTAAGGTAAGTACAGGCATCACTTCTTATTTGGACTACAGAAGACACTACTGCACTTCAACATCCTAAATTCTACAATTAAGTATGTGGTAAGAACTGATCAAATGGTCAGACTGCCTTGTGTGTGTTCAAGGGGATGGAATTAACTGAAATGACAGGTGGAGACCAAACAGGATTGAGGTTTTGGTGGAAGGGAGAGAAGCTCTGACTATTTGAAAAGGTAATCTTAGCATCTGCAGGAGTTACTGTTAGTTATCACAAAACTATCTAGTGGTCGGGCTGTAATTGATTTTTTCAGACCTGCATTATAAAGGCTATCTAATCCTGCCTTGATTAGATTAGTGAGAATGTGGCTGTTATATACAAACTTGTTGAATCTTTATGATATGAATTTAAAGTTTAGCTCTTAATGAATAAAGATTATAATGTCTCATTGCTGGAGATCTCAGCAGTAGGTGAAGTATTGATTGGACATGAAGACTTCCCTCTCTGAGAGGGCATCTGCTAGTTGCCAGGCAGTGGACAGCTTTCTTGGTTTTCACATGTTAAAGAGCATTAAAAGCAAACTAAATTATTAAGACAGTAAACAATTGTTGTCATATTCAAAGAATCTTGTCATATTCTTTATGAGTGAGAGTTCAAGATGTTGTCCAAACTGAAATTTAAAAAAAAAAAAAGCAAGCTGTAAATATATTAACAGCAATGAGAACTATGCATTCACTGCTAAGCTGCTGCTCTATAAAACCAGATATTGAAAATATCCTTAAGTTTTCTACCAGGAGTGTAGTAATACATTCTGTTTAGCTCTTCATAAAGTTTGGATCCACAGACACTGAACTCTGTTAGTGGTTGATTAGTTAGTCTTTGATTAATTCAAATGTTTGAAATATTTCCTAGTAAGAATTTTTTAGATTTTTTTTTCTGTGTGATGTGCTTGATGGGGGGAGGACGGGGGGACACGGGATGGGACCAAAGTAATTTAAGTGATCTTCCATTTGGTATGAACAGCTTGGTAAATGTAGCCACTATCTCTGTTCATTGAAACAACTACATAATTTCCCAATTACTTTGATGCTGCCAGCCCAGGCTTCTGTCTGACCTAGTCAGGTCAGCAAAAGAAACTTCAGGAATTGGGAACCTGCTAAGTGTCATCAGAGCTGCCTGCTTTCATGAGGGTTAGATAAATCTGCCTGGTGGCTTGCTGCTTGACCCACGCTGCATGATGGACCAGGGTGCAGATTTCCAGAGGCAGCTTCCGATTTGGATCGGTAGTGGCATGTGCTGGGGTGCAGGAAGGGCTTACCAGCTTGTGTTGGAGGGCAATAGAGTGTGTTCTTACACTGTTGCACCTGCATTACTAAATCCTGTTGAGTATCCCCTAATAGGACATGCCAGGTTGTGGTTGACACCATGTGTTGTGACTGGCTCTATTGCTTCTGTAAGTGAGCTGGGTTTCATGGAAGAGTGCTCCTCAAACAGAGGGCAGTGTATCTTGCTGCAGCAGCAGCATGCTAATTAGGTTTTTCTGGAGTAACAAAAAGACACCTGCAAGTTTAATTTCTCTGAAGCCTATCAATCAGGCATTGAGGACTGATTGCAAATTTGTTTTGCTGCATGTAGAAACAATATGTAACATTTTGTGGTGTACCTAAATAAAGTTCTGCATTACATTCTAGGTAATCATATTCTACCTGATGAAGATTTGGCTTCCTTTCATTGGAGTTTACTTGGTCCAGAACATCCACTAGCTTCACTTAAGGTACAAATTTAATATAACTATGAGCAATTAAGCTAAAATCAATCATCACAGTTAATCAGAACAGTGTAATAGGTTAATTCACAGCAGCTATGCAAGGCTCTTGTTCTTGGTCACCCTCTGGTGTCACAGTCCCTCTCTGTTGACTGCAGAGGATACCTGGGACGATTAGCCTTACAAGGCTAAACGTAGCCTTTGTGGTCCCCCTCAGTGCCCTTCAGCTACATGAGCCATATAGCTTCAGTGTGGTTTGGCTTTGAGCATGTAGCTTCTTACTCTCTTTTTTTTAAGAGGAGAATTTTTTGTTTAGTCACATTCTTCAACTGTCAGAAATAATTAGCTGGATCGTTTCCTACCATATTGTTTTATTTTCTACTGATCTGTGTTTCTGTGTAATAGTAAGTTTTCTATACTTCTTAAAGTGTAAATATGCTAGAGAATAGGTTGCACGAGAAAGCTAATGTGGCTTTCAGTAGATTTTTTTTTTTTTTTTTTGAGACGAGTAGCTTGTGTCTGATGCTCTTAGTTTACAGTATGTCTGTTCTGCTGCTTCATCACGCTTGCTTTGTGCATCTGCCAAGTAGACAGCTATAAGAGGGAAACTGGACACATCAGAGAATGAGATAATAGTTACCTTTCTTTCTCTCTGCCACAATAGACTTATCTTTTTCCCTTTCTCCTAAGGTGCACCATGCACCAAATCAATATGCTTTTCGTAAACTCTGTAAGACTGTTTTGTTATATCTACAACAAAAATAGGTGGTTTTTTTTCCCCTTCTGTTCCAAAAGTTTATTAAGCATTGAAAAATTGTAACTTATTTTGCTAAAGGTAGAATTTAAAAACAGATTCAAGATTTTCAGCAGTTTTTAAGGCTTGCACGTGCATTGCTTAGTGAACAGCTGTGACAATTTGATGTTACGCTCATCCCCTATTTTGCTGCCGCTCCTGTGTTTAGAAAGGTAAGTGTCAGCACGTTGTAGTGGCAAAACAAAATATGCATGCATGTTTGCTACTTCCTTGTAAAACTTGAGATGAAAAAATGAAAGACTGAAAGAGTGTGCCTGTATTTTCATTTTTTACTAAAAAGGTTAAAATGTAGGACTTCTCTCAAAGTTGTTGATAAACTTTCTGATGTTCAGAATACTTTCCTGTGTTTTAGGCTGAGACGACTTGTTTTACAGCCAGTTCAGAATATGACTTCAGACACCTAGACCTTCTGAAAAGCCTTCTAAATATATACTGAATTACTTGACTAGAATGAAAATTAGATATTTGTCATCTTTGCTTCTAGATTTACATTTTCAGTGGAAACACTAATTGGGCTTTGTAGCTGGCATTGTGAAGAAATGAAACTTGTTCACTTGGAGCGTCACTGGGCTGTTTCAGGCAGTCCTCCCTGTATTTATTTAATCTGTTGGCCAATGTTAATCAGATTTGAAAGCAGTTCCTATTTGGCTGTTAGAGGCTCTGTGAAAACTGATACACTGTTATCAGTGAAAAAGACCCAAATTAGTGCCCTTACTGAGGGAAAAGGCTAGCATAACACATGATTTGTTTAATTTCACAGCGGCTTGCTGGCCAGTTGTTAAGTACATAGCCCCAAACTAACTGCAGCATTTCTATCTCCTGGCTGATAATGATGTCAAAGGGAGACAAAGAAGAAGGGCTAAAGCAACAAGGACACAAGTTTACAGGAAACCAGTCTTCAAATTATAACTTTTTTCAGTAGCTCATTAATTCAGTTTAATTTCATTTGACATACTAGTATGTTGGTGTCACTACAGCTTTCTCTGTAGAGATGTCTTCTGTTAATTGTAGATGTGCAGAAAGCAGTATTTCTTGTAAATTTTATGAATGCTTAAAGAAACCAAAAGACATGCTTATATTTGCCACAAGCTTGATAGCAAGAAGTAGTTTCAGAACAGTTATAAAAAGTTCAAGCTGTCATGAAAACTGGAGATAGCGGGGGAGGTTGTTGTGGTTGCCCAGGATGTCATTCCCGGGCTATACTTACAAACTTTGCTTTGTTGCATCTATTTAGAGTTACTATCAGGTATTCTTCATGCTCAGGAACCAAGGGCCCTAGTTCCACACCTCATTCAACTCAGGATTTAGAAAACTTTTTCTTATTGTGGAAAGATTTTAATCTTTTGTATCGAAATCAGTATGGTTGAGCATCAAAGCTAACAGATTCAGTTCCCAATGGCCTGATTTGTTGCTTTGCAGTGAGAATTATGACAGTTAATCTTTCTCAGTCTTTTATTATGATGTAGCAAAATGGTTACTCTTCCTAAGAGAGAAGCTTTGCTAGTTCACCAGTTAAAAAGTATAACTTAGAAGAGAAGCTACCAATCTTTGCTGATAGAAAATTGGTGTATCTGCTCAGGTGTCAACATAGTGAGGTGGAAAAAAGCAAAACTGAGGAACCTGTACTTATGTTTTAAAGAGGGACATGAAGGTGGTGCATTCATCTAGTAACAGCTGAGTAGAGATGGGAAAAAGGAAGGGAAATGGGAATCTGAATGAAGAATCCATATTTCACATCTAGAAGGGAATGAACCTAACAATCAGGACAACATCTTTACATGCTGGATAAAAAGCCTTGCCTTTTGGAAGACACCAACGATCATCAGCTCAGCAAAACTGTTAAAGTTCCATGGACAAATTTAAATGAAGAGATTTGAATTGCTGTTGCTGCAAAAGGGAAAAATAGTCAAGAACTGACACTGCAAGCTGTTCTGAGTCAGAATCTTGTCTATCTAAATGTCCCTGTGTAAACAGATAATGCATCTAATAAATGTGTAGACCTGTGCTTGTGTCCTGTTACCTGACTGAGAGCAGTGTTCACTGAAATGACCACCTGAATCTGAAGTTGAAATAAGAAAGGAATTGATGATGATGATGACTTCCTGAGAAATAATTTGACCGCTAGACCTTGTTTGGAAACTAGCATTATACTACTTTTTATTTGTGTGCTTTGGGATTTATGTTTGAGACAAAGACAATTCGGTTCTTATTCTGGGAAAGCTTATTACAGTATGGAGCTTCAAGATCAATGTATAATACCATCAGAATGATATTAGGAGGGCAGTTTCTTATCTCTGGAACAAATTAGTACCTATTCGGGAGCACATACCACTGAAGAAGTTTGACTCTTCATTCACAAAGTAACATTAGAAACAAGTCTTAATGCAGTCTCCCTTTTTGAAAAAGAAAAGTATGCAGGGACACTTTGAGATTGTCTTTTTTTTTTTTTTTTTTTATTATACTAAGGGTCATCATAAGATGATTCAGGTCAGAAAGGACCTCAGGAAGTCATCTAGTCCAGCCTCCTGCTAAAAGCATGGTCAGCTTGAAGTCAGAACAGGTTGCTCAGGGCTTTGCCTAGACTAGTCTTGAAAATCTCCAAGGTTGGAGACTGCACAACCTGTCTGGGCAGCCTGCTCCAGGGTTTGACAGTCCCAATGGTAAAAATGGTTTTGCCTTGCATACAGTCTGAACCCATCTTGTTTCAGGCTATGTCTGTTGTCTCTCGTTCTTCCACAGTGCACCACTGTGAAGAGCTTGGCTCCATGTGCTTGATAACCTTTTTGTAGGTACTGGAAGGCTGCTGTTAGGTATTTCCAAAGCCTTGTCTTTGCCAGGCTGAATAAGCCCCATTCCCTCAGCCTTTTCTCATAGAGCAAGTGCTCAAACTTCTTAACCATCTTCATGGCCTTCTGCAGAACTAGCTCAACTTTTCTGACATCTGACTGGAGCCCAAAACTGAATGCAGTGATCTAGGGGTGATCTAATGAGCGCTGAGGAGCAAGATCCCTTGGTCTGCTGGCTGTGCTCCTGCTACACAGCCCAGGGTGCAGCTGGCCACCTCTGCTGCCAGGGCACCCTCCTGGCTCATGTTCAGTTTGCTGTCTTCCAGGAGCCCCAGGTCCTTTTTGGCACAACTCCAGCCTGCAGAGTAACCAGGGGTTATTCCTACCCAGGTGCAAGACTTTGCTTTTGTAGTTGTTGAATTTCTTAAGGTTCCCGTTGGCTCATTCCTCTAGCTTGTCTAGATCTTTCTGGAGGGCAGCCCAGCCCTCAAGTTCGTGGTAGTGTGCAGGGTTGTCACACAGGTTGTCTCATGAAGTTTGCCTGTATCACATCTTTGGTTTGTATTTCTGCTCTCTCCTTTTCTTTCTGACATAATTTTTGTTTCTCTGTTTACATTTAGTTTTCTCAGGCTTTATGCGTATAAATTGTTAGCAAGTGATCTCCATGTTGTGTGTACTCTTGTTACCATCAAGATATGCAGAAGTAGAAAGAGGTCAGTTTCCCAACCAGGATGGAGGGAGGAGGAGAGAGAATTTCTAATTGAATAACCCAGCCTTCACAGAAAAGCTGAGCTTTGCTGGCTGGAGAGGATTTTAAGTCATCCAGGGAGCTTCTTGCCTCTTTAGAAAGCTTGTCATTAGATCAGATGCACTACAAGCTCATAAGATTAAATGTTTTTAACATTCAAAGGCTGATACAAGATTCAAACGTTTTGCATGTGATCTGTAATAGAAATTACTAGACAAAAGTAACAAAACTCAGGCAATTTGTTGTTGTATTCTTCATATCTTCAGTCTTCTCTCGCCAGTGAAAAAAAATGTTCCCTGTGCGTCACCTCACAGTAACTGAATGTTCGAGGTCTCTTTTTTAATGGTTTGAAAATAAAACTAAACTGATTATCTGTTTCCAACAGGCACAACAGTAAATGCTGGTACTTGTGTTGATTAGCTTTTAAAGGCTTCACTTCCTGGAGACAGTGGGCAACTGGAGTTGTCCCAGAATTGGGGAGCTTTTCCCAAGCGTAGCTTAGGTACCTTCTGCAGTATCCTAATAATCCCGTGGAGTTATGCATATGTGAGTCTATTCTCTTTCAATAAAGCATTTTTGCAAGTTTATTTTGTCAAAACCAAGACATTTTTATCTTGTAGCTTCTGGGCTTGTAATGTTGCTCTCTGCCTCTCGTTTTGACAAATACCTATGTAGAATTAATTTCCTTTCCCTATTTAATCTTTTCAGAGTGCATTAATAGGTCGCTTGTGATTTTTGTCAGTGGTCTGTTGTGAAATCGAAGTAGTCCTGTTACAACTAGCAAAGAAACCATGCTGGTTTCAGATGTTATGCTTTCTAACCTGATCACCTCCAAGTGTGTGATCCACCTCCATGTTTGCCTTTCCAGTATTGATTTTCCATGTTGTTGCTTGTCTGAAACTCTTCTGTAGAGGATAAGGAAAAAAATAGCTTCTAGGAAGAAATCTCTTATAATGAGGAATTGCTAAAATACAATGCTGATTTTGCTCTGAAATCCTTTCTGTGCAACTAAAAGTAAGTTTGAACCATGCACACGTTTTCTGTAACTTTAAGACTTAATCTTTCCCATACGTAACAATTAGTAAGACTTAGCCTGTATTTTAATGCACACAGTATTAGAAACATTATTTATGATTCAGTAAAAAATGTACAGTTTTGGATTTCTGGAAAGTTCTAAAATGAATAGAAATATTTTCTTTAATATCAGGAAAGAACATATTATTTCTCTGCTTTTCATTTCTGGCTTCTGTGTAGGTCATGACATTCTTAGTTTTGAGGGTGTTCTCACATCTGGACTGGATGTCTTTGAAACAGAATAAAAGAAAATAAAATGCAAATATCTGAAATGTCTCTAAATCTGTAACACATACTTTCAGAAGGTCTCACTTCAGGAATTAAGAATATGCTCCAGTGAGGTCTTTAGGCTGTTCGTTTAAAAGCAGCTAAACTGGGGGCAATACGCATAGTAAGCCCTCAATATGTCTCACTTGAGCTTCGTACTTCTAGGGTCTGAGCTGAATATTAGTCCTAGTGTGATGTGATGTCTTCTCTTGATGCTAACTGCTTATGGTTTATTAAATATTACTATCTTGGAGATCAAATAAAACTACTGATAGATTTCTTACTCCTTTTATCCACTGAATTTTCAAGCAGAGATTGCAGAAAAACTTACGTAGTAATGCAGGGTTTCTCCAAGGTACTCTGCAGAGAGCACATCTAACATGACACAGCCATGTTATGATTCAGCTGCTTTAGGGATGTATAATTGTTACACATACAAATAAAATCATAGGTGTTCATGAAACAAATCGGATTACCAGTGAAAAGAAAAATCTATTGCTTCTGCTTGTGGATCGGGTGCAAAATTTTATCATCGATATTTGTGAGTGTAAGCTTACACGCAGATGTGATCTATATTTAGTATTGTTGTATATATTCAGAATGCACACTACTGAAAATTTAGAATTTACTATCTGAAATAGAATTAATTACCGTGCCACTGACTACACTAAACAGAACTGTTCTTAATTTAGGCTCATAAAATGTGGAGCTCATCTCTGGTACAGAATGACCAGTTATAGAATTAATAGCCTGACATTTGTGAAAAATAGACATTGAGAGAAGGAAATTAATAAAAATGGGAATCTGGGCAAAAATTCCATGGTCTAAATAAGAAATTGCATAATAAGTGGATCAAATAAGGGCGGGAAAGAAAATAATTATGTGTGGTAGACTCCATATAAAATAAAAATGGGTTGTGGTACAGATTTTAAAGTTGGAAAGATAAAGCTAATGAAGTGTTAATCAAAATTTTTCATAAACATTTCTGACAAGGCTGAATTGCAGTATTTTCTAGTAAAGTATGATACCTCTGTGTAGAATGCAAGCATAAACGTTTTTCACATTTTCTCATATCTTAAAAAATAGAACTGTTAAATAATAAAAATGATCTCTCAAGTCTTGAATCACTGAATTTTGCAAATAGGCAGATTAAAATATGTTAAAGGCAAAATCCTAACTGCCCCTATTGGCACAGATGGAGTGCTCCAGAATTGTGCAGAGGTTCCAGACAGAATTTTTTGGAAGTTCCTCAGGCATCCTCTAAAATTTAGGACACATATTTGGAGACTTCTTTCCTGCCCCTCTGAGTGTGTGCATTGTGCAGCACAGAGGGAGCATAACAGAAACTGCCTATGGTTGAGTAGTTCTTGAGACCCAGCTGGCAGCACTGCTCACTGCTTTTAATTTCACAATGGTCCGTGATGGTTGCTTGACCTGAAGTTTCTATACCCCATATAGGATCACGCAGTGCATGTAAGAGCAGTAATTCCCATAATCATATGCTGAATAATCCTCAGTTTATTTTCAGGAGGAGCCTATTGAGAGTGTTGAGGTGGAAGTTCAGGGTTTCCAGGACTATCCAGGTCCCCTCCTTTCTCCATGTGGACGCGAGAAGGGATCAGGCCAAAGAACTGAGTCTAGAACTTCCTGGTACAGCACATCCGTCTGCAGCTGCCAGTCGCTGAGCTGCGGGAGCTTTGTCTGGAGGGGCTCTGGACGTCGTCCCACAAAGTTCTTCCAAGTCTTTCTTCTTACTACAAAGAGAGGTCTTTTGCTACAAAGTCCAAAGTGATTCTTATCTTTTCAAACCCATGGCCTGAGTCAGTCAATGGGAATTCATCATTTTTGTAACATCTTGAGTAGACTGTACCGTGGACTCTGATTTGTAGACAAATCTATGGTCTGTATGGGCTCAGGTCATTAACTCGAGGGAAGTTTTTAGCATGCATTTAAGTATGTTTCTCATCCATTTAAAATAGTTGGTGAATATGGGAGGTCAGACACATTTGTCATTGGATGGTGAAACATCAATTATTTAATGCTGGAATATTGAAACTATTTTATCAGTGGAATTATCTTAAGAATTTTCTCTGTGTCTGTGAAAAGAGTAAGCAGTCCTATAACCATGTTGATACTGAAATGCTTGAAAGAGAAAGTAACTATGCTCACATCAGAGTGACAAGAGAAATCTATATATCATTCTCTGTTGATATATAATAAAAAAGAAATAATTTCTTGCCTGATACGTTATATATAACGTGAAGCTGTATAAGTGTATTCTACTACAGATAATGAAATATACAAAATTTGGAAACACTTCAAATAATGATTTTTAGACCAGTTTCTGTAGATTCTTGAAAATAACTTTACGTGAGATACTCCTTTTCTCCATTTGTGTTTTAGATCTTCTGTTTTCTGTGTACATAGAGATCTTCCTGTTCCTGGTGGATCTCTTTCATCAATTCTGATACCACTTTACATTCAGAATATAAACTGTGTCAAAATAAAATATTTTCTGGCATATATACATACACACACACACATATACATATAAAAAAAATACGGATGTAGCCACATTAGGTAAAGCATTTTGCACTAGAGGAAATGTCCAACTAGAAAGCAGTAAAATAATTAGCATTGTCGACCTTGTTTGTTGTTGGAGCTGATATTTAACCAGCAAATATTTACATAGAGGTGAGGTTTCGCCTATATATAAATATACTGTAGATGAAAAATGTATCAGTCACTGTTTAAGGTTATGTCTTAAAAACAAGGTGGAAGGCACAAAAATATTTAGATACTAAATCTAGCAACATGGAATTTGTTGAATATATTTTCAATAAATAAACAGTTTAATTCTCTGCTGTATAACTGAAGTATCTTGGGCTACCCTGTTATTTCAAACTGGCATGTATGTTTGTTTGCATAGGTACGTGCTCACCAGTTAGTTTTACCACCTTGTGACGTAGTGATCAAAGCCGTAGCTGACTACGTCCGTAATATTCAGGACACCACTGATTTGGATGCCATAGCAAAAGATGTTTTTCAACATTCACAGGTAAAGTATAAAGCAAAATTTTTTTTAAACCTATTGTGCTATAAATTTGTGTTGAAGAATTGCATTCTATGAAAGTAGTGTTTTGCATCAGTTGATAATAGAAATCTGTTGGTATATGCAGTGTGTTAGATACCCTAGTTTCACTTTTGACACTTTCTGAAGGTAAAAATACTGCATTTACCCTCAGTGCTTTAAAGTTAAATTCTAGATAACCAAAGGGGTTTTGTAGTCTGGCTTTGTGTACTGTCATTGAGAATCAGTGGTACATGAAGATACTATTTTAAAGCTTTATCCTTACATGGATTGACATAATATTTCTTGTGCTGGAGTAGTGTTGTAGTCCTCAAGGGTTCATAGGCGTTAATACTGTATGTGATATGGTATACGTTAACTACTCTACAGTACAGTGCTGACCTATATATGACATGCCTGAATTTGCTCCTGACAGATCTTTTTTTTTTTTATTTTTATTTTAGTCTAGAACAGATGACAAAGTTACTCGATTTAAGAGAGCAGTTGCTTATTACTCAGCAACTAATAAACCTATGCCATTTCATCCACCACATTACCTAGGTAAGTAATTAAAGAAATAAGGCTTTTCATTTTAGCTAAAACCTGGCATAACCCTAAATAAGAGATAGTATTATTAGCAGGATCTTATAAAAATGTTTATATTCTCTGGCATTTTTCATTGACCCTTGAATATGAGGTTTCAAAAGAAGGTTTTCATAGGATACGTGCAGAGGTTGTGTTCTTTCCCCAAAAAGAGAAGAATAACCTGGCCTGATTTTCCTCTTAGCTATCACTGCATGAGTTCTAGCATTAGGATACTTAAGAGTATGGTGTTGTAAACAACTGAAATCTGGTGACCAGTTCCAGTCATGAAGACAGTTTCTGTTTCTATTCCATAAAAGATATTTCCTGTTTCTCACTGGACTTACCTGGCATGTTTTAGAAATCCCTTTATAGTCTTTGGTTTTTTTCATGTCATAATATACCTGCTTAAATTGCAGCCACGAATTGTTCTGGCATTGCAGATTATTCTCAAGGCTTACAAATTAACTGTATGATCACAGGATTTACTACATATACCTCATTCTTAACACAAAAACATAATTTAGGCTGAAATTCTGTAAAGACTTTCAGATACCATACTGGAATACTAATATAGATTTTTCCTTCTCTATTTTGGGGGTGGAGTGTCTTTATTTACATTCAAAGACCTGCATTAAAGGGCATTAAGACTACTACAGGTCAGCTATTCAAATCATAGAAAGTGCCAGCATTGTGTGTCTCTGACATTGTTTTTGCCAGCTTCTTCATTATGAGATCTCTTGGGCTTTTTGTCTTTTAAGCTTCTTTTGATTGCCAGGTAGAATAGAAATGTGCAGTAATGAGAGATACAAAGAACTGAGAAGGTGAGACAACTCAAATAGACTTCGCAAGCTACAAAGTATTTTTATTAAAAAGAAAAAATGAGTAAAACTGACTTAAAGGATACTAGAAAACAGTAATGCTAAGAGAACTGGAATAAATAAACCATAGAAGTAAAAGGATAAAAAGGATAACATTTGTGTCAAATACTGAGCATTTTCATGGGTGTGTGTTTGTTTTGGTTTGTGTTTTTTTTAATTTTTTTTCCTTCTTTTTTCCCCCTGCTCCCTGTTTGCAATACAGCAGCCAGACCAAATCAGTTTGGTATGCCTGGGATAGTGCCACCATATGTTCCTTCTCAGATGCTTAACATTCCACAGACCTCACTACAAGCAAAACCTGTGGTAAGTATAACCCTCTGCCCTTCTTGGGAGAAACCTGCTGTGCTCATCAAATTAAAATCTAGGTGGGAGATGTATATCTAACTTTTTTAGCATGGGCGTTCACTGATTAAGTCTGGAACTATAGTGATGGTACAGACTCTGGTAGACCAATTTTTGTGGCTGTCCCAGATGGCCGAGATTTAATGTGTACATGTGGAAAATGCCACTTGATTAAATAATGTGTTTTGTTATAAAATAAAAGCCTTTTTGTTACCTATACTTAAGAGAGATCACTTTATTTTAGGCCCAGCAGATGTCCAATCAGGGTGGGGCCCAAGGTCAGGGTCCATACCCATATAGTCTCTCTGAGCCAGCCATCACCTTGGAAACAGGTGGAAAAAGTCTTTCTGAGCAGAACAACTACAGTAACATTCCTCATGAAGGAAAACATACACCATTGTATGAACGATCTTCTCCAATAAATCCAGCTCAGAGTGGGAGCCCTAATCATGTGGATTCAACCTATTTTCCTGCCTCTTCTACATCTTCGTCCTCTGACAATGATGAAGGCAATGGAGGTGCAGTGAAGTAAGTTTTTCATGAGGATGTTTTCTTACTCGGCTTCTAGTAAAATAAATTTATTTTGAAAATCATTCACCAGTATCCCGAAAGTAAGAAATCTGCATATTAGTGTTATGATAGACCTTCAGAAAATAGTTTTAGGTCACTATGACTGCAAACATATCCAGGGTTCACTCTAGTCACCTTGTTCCTTAACAAGCAGAAATCCAAAACCAAATAATGCTGGGTGTTTTTCGACTTCTGCCCTTATATTTTATTGAAAGAAGGAGAGTGTGAGATTTTGATAAATGTCATAAAGCCTTCGAGTTCTTTACTTTGTATAAAAGAAATATTCCTACTTCACAGTATAATTCATTAAAATTTCAGTAGCTAAAAAACTATGAAACTGTACTGAATTTGTAGTGTTTACACTTCTTTAGGGATAATGTGGCTTTACAAAGAAACCTGGTGTGAATGTCAGAAATTCACCATTTAGGACAGTGACTTGAGAGCCCTCGCTGACATGCTATGCGTGGAATAAAGCAGCAGTGAAATTGTTTTAGCTCTCTTTTACTAATGTGCCTTGTTTACTGCAGAAGTATTTCTGACTTCCGCTGGATCATGTGTCTGTCCTTGGCAATAAAGTTGTGCAGACTTTAATTTAATTACTGCTTGCTGACCTACAAAAAGGAAATTTGAACAGGGGCAGTTTGTGTTTACCTTTGTCATGTTAGGTGTAGCAGCTTCCTGTGTGAGAATCAAAGCCTAGGGCTTTAGCAGGTTTGTGATTGCCTTCTAAAAGACTGGGGCTGTGTATAATAGTATAAGTATGTTACTACTTGGTATTAAATTCTGAATGTGTCTACAGTTATGCATGATGGCTTGGACTTCGGTTTTTTGATGCAGACTGTCTACTTTAAATATTGTCATGTGTTTTGCTTAGTAAATCAAATAAGTTTGCATAGCTTTCATGTAGTGTAGAACTGGAAATGTACCTGCTTTAGAAAAAACAATATTTTTCAGCATTTTTTATAGTGTTGCCTTATACATTTTATGGAATAAATTTTGAATAAATTTAGAAACTGAAATCTAGACAGTGTCATTTATATCACAGCTTGTAGAAATAGTCTTCTAATTGAGGGGAATTTACTTGGCACAGTGACAAATATTTAAAGTTCAATGAAGAATTTTTCCTATGTGAACGTTATTTAGTCATTGTAATATAGAGCTTTTAAATACAATCCAAATGTTGACATAGTGTAAATGAATAAATAAATGCTGGTATTAAAGTCTCTTCAAGACTCCTACAAATTGATGTTTCTAATGCATAGCATCCCTTAAAATGAGAGTCCTCTCTGGCCCGTAGTTCCAGTAACAGTGACCAAGGATTTATCCCATTGTATCTTAAACAGCACTTTAATACTATGTTTTTCTTCATGTTGTCCTTCAGCCATGTCAGTGGGAACAAAATAGGCTGGGAAAAAACAGGAACCCAGTCAGAAAGTCAAACGCGTGGGGAGCTGGGAGACCAAACAAAGGTAATTCCTTAAGTTCCAAACATCACAATTTATTGTTTTGTATTAAAGCTTTACAGCAAACTCTGAGTAGAATTTTCAATATTGATAGGATTTAGTGTAAACAACTTTTTGTGAATTACAAAACAACAGCTTTAAAGTATAGTAAGACATTTTTGCAAGGAATATTGTAGCATATACATAAAAATGAAAATTAAATAGGATGTGTTAGAAAATACTAGATATAAAATAGAAAGAAACCAATAAACTTGTTTACTCCTCAGCTAACAATCTCATCCTTGGATATTGCTACCTGTGTTTACAGTGGTGCATTATTTTGATTTTTACTGAGAAGTACAGCAGTCTAAGTGTCCGTGGGTTCAGCATCCATGCCATATAACCTACAGTGTCGAGAGAACAGCTCTAACACATATTTCAATGTTAGTCACAGACCATTATAGGTGTATTAAAGCTCAGCTGAGGAGTAGAAGTCCTTCATAACCACCTGGTATGAATTTCACATCATACATATTAAAGTAGCTCCCTGGGACCAGTTAGAATGTATTGCTACTTAACTAAGTAAGGATGGGGTAACTAAGCCATTCATAAAGACTTAACAGTATCCTATTAAATTTTTTCAAATTTAAAACCATTGTCAAATCAAGAGTATGGTGTTCTGTATTCCAAGTTTGAACCATATTTAGAAAGAACATTCAAAGCATTTGCACTTAATACACTTAATATCTCTGCTTCTTTGTGATGGAACTGTACACCAAGTGTTAATTTTGTGTCAGAAAAACCAATCACGAGTTAGTTACGCTGTAGACAAACAGAACATTTTCCCTGTACCCTTGGCATAGACATTTCGGTGAACTTGGGCTTTGTGCTTAAAATATCAAGCTGATGATTTCATCCATCAGTGGTTATTATTTTTGCAGACTATGCCCCATACAATAACTGTATCTGCCTGCGGATTAGTCACCATATGCAAATGCTAATTTGACCTATTACATTCCTTTCTTCTCTGTTTTACGGGCCACATACGAAGCCCAGTGCATCCCAGCTGCAGCCCTGTGTGTGTGCTGCACAGACCGATGTCCTGCAGAGGGGGGAGCAGCCAGAGCGGTGATGGTGCTGCCCCTGGAGCTGGGCGATGGACGGGTGGGACATGCTGCATGGCATGTCTGGCTGACTGTCTTTGTACACAGAGAATTAGAGCTGTATAAGCAGTGATTAAACTTTCCAGTAGATGTATGCATGCAGTCCAACTTAAATGCATGCAATTTAATGTATAAATGCTTGTTTTACTTGCCTTTTTTTTTTTTTTTTTTTTTTTTTTAAATCAAACCACTTCTTCAGCCTTCAGTAGCAGGAGGAGACAGTTGCATTTGTTGAGCATGACAGGAATGATTATGAATACATTTTGTAGATTAACTCCTTTCCTAGAGAGGTATATATTAATGATTAAAAAAAAAGAAATATTTCCTAAAGATTTCAACTGAATGAGCTGTGTGAATTTCTGAGGAAATTTAAAGTGGGGAAAATCTAGCATAGATCAGACAGGTAGCAGCAATCTTGACTCTCCTTTCACTTGACTTAAACGTCAAAATTCCTTGCTTGTAGTTGTCTCACTGTGTGATTATACATGACAAAGGTATGCTCGTCTCATTTGGATGTATATTACTAAAGAAAAAAGAATACTTTTAACGGTGGTAGTTCCTCAGCCTAGGTGTTTGAAAACTGCTGGAGCAGATCCAGGAAGAACCTGGGTAGTGCAAACGGGGAAAGCATTGCTATTGTTGGGGTTTTTTTGTCGTCTTCCTTCTGTGCCCCCAGTAATGGGCAGTTCTGTAAACTTCTCTTTGTGGTCCAGTATCACTGATTTGTAGTTGTTGGGGTAGTAGAAGACAGGGGCAAAAATCTTTAAACTGATCAAGAAATATATGTGATAATATAACATGGATTTAACAGAGCTGTGATAGCTCACACGTTTCTAAAAACATTCTGTATTAGTATATTGTGTTAGAAGTGTTCTGGTTTACAGGTTTTAACCATTTCTTCTGTATGTTTTCATTTTTATAAGTAAAATGAAGTCTAGATTACCAACTCTAAAATACGATCTTTCAGTAATGTCCTCTTTGATTGTGTGCTTAAAATGTAATCTGAAAATAATGTTACCCCTTTGATATTTTGCTAGAGCATGTTTTTACTCATATACACCTTCCTATGGAAGGTTTTTGAGGTTGTGTGGGGTTTTTTTTTGGTTTTTACATACAGGTTTGTATTCATAAGAGCCTGAAGTGAAGAAGCTGATCTTGTTTGGGCCTATTTTTTGTGTTACTTGTTCTGTGGGATTTCATGGCTTTGGCCATTTCTGTTTTGGCTTTGCTTTTAAAGTCTTATGAAGCATGTGAAATTTTCTACACAAATTGGGAAAATACTCATGCATGATATATCATCAAGTGAACAAACTAAATTTCAGTCTCAAAAGTTTTAAATATTACTGTAATAGTTATAGGCACAAAGCTAGTACAAACTATTAAGCTAAAAACAGCTTTCAGTTTTGAAGACAAGGATTTTTAGGAGTGAACTCTACTTTTTTGTTTGTATCTGTGAGAGATACAACATAAATGCTTACAAAAGGCTTATTCACTGGGAGGTTTACAGTATATTTTTATGCATCATGTTTTTCCTCTGAATTTGAGAACGACATTTCTAGAAATGGAATAAAATGGCACTTCAGTCTTGGAGTCAGAAAATGTTGCCATTTTCTCTTATAATCTTCTCAGAGAAAAGAATTTTATGTTAAAAAAAATTTACAAGACTTTTGTGGTCAGACACTATATATTTTAAATGTCTTTAAATTGAACTATGTCGTTTCTCCTGCTTCATTTCTAAATGTGTACTGTGAAAGGATGTGTTAATGGAAGTCTAGATAAGTTATAGACTTTGTGACTGTCAGCTAACCCATTCAGTTGGTAGTATCTTGGAAATAACTTAGTGAAGAGGTCATTCACATTTCATTCAGAGGTCATCAGTCCCCCTTCCGTATTGTGCAATTAAAAATTAAAGAAAATAATAATTACTGTTGCTGTTAATTAAAGCTTTACCATAATATTTATTTTTTCAGTAATTTGCTTCTGCTAGCAAACAATGGCTGAAAGTCTACGTTTTCTGAAAATCTTTTAGCCAGCTTTGGATAATGTATTCTACATACTGATACAACATGATGTGAAGATTTACTATTTTTATTGTGGGTGAAGTAGGAAATTTGCTGTTTCTCTTGGCTGATCTCCTGGTATGTTTCCGTACGCGTTCAAAAGCACTTTATTTTGTATGTTCTGTTACAGGCAGAAGGTTCCTCTAGTGCTTCTTCAGGAAGTCAGGCAGCTGATGTCAAAGGGAATCAAACCAGTAATCCACAAATCCCATGCCTGTTGTCAATGCCCACCAGAAACCACATGGATATTACTACCCCTCCATTACCTCCTGTAGCACCTGAAGTATTAAGAGTGGCAGAACACAGGCACAAGAAGGGGTTAATGTATCCCTACATCTTTCATGTCCTAACCAAGGTATGACATTTAAAAATTAGGTACTGTGAAATAATGATTCTGTAAAGATAATTGCAATTACATTTCTGGCTAAAGAGTATCATAAATTTACATCCTCTTTAATGCTTTGAGTTTTGGTCCATTTTTAGTGCTTCTAACAATTTTTTCCCCTTGTTTTCTAACCACTGATCTGGTCTGGTACATTGTTCCAGTAAATATGAGATGGCTGTAATTACAAGTATTTACTTAGAAAATCATTCATTTTTCCTGAATATATGTAGATATTTTTATATCTCTAGGCATGTGTGTGTATGTTTATGTATGTGTGTGTGTTTTTATATAGAGCCCATTTCCATCTAAAACCTCTTACGTATGTGCTTTGGTGTCTGTGCCAAGTCTTTTCTATTTTCAGTGTTCAAAAATACTTAGATTGTTTTCCCTCACAATTTGATCCCTCCCATCCCTGGTAACTGGCCCTGATAGAAACATAGCAGCTCTAAGAAATCCCTTTTGTATAATTCTAAAATGTAATTATACATTAACTCAACGATATTCTGAATTTTTGTTCATTTTAGTTAGGCAGAACATTTCTGATGGCTTTTTTTTTGCCTTTTTTGGTTCAGCTATTTTATGTGCTAGCCTTCAAATCCCAAGTTAGCTGCAGGCATTTTCACACAGCCTGGGACTCTGTCTGCTCAGTGTGTCCAGTAAAAAAATCTATCTGAATGGCCACATGAGGACACCTTGGAAAGCAATGGGAGAGCTTCTTACAGAAACAGGCAGTGATAACCTGCTTCAGTGTGTCTGGAAGCTGCTGAAGTCTGCTTTGTGTTGAACTGGGAGGGAGCCAGAGCAGTGGTGTTCCGGCACAACTTTATTTGACTTAATCTAGTGTCAAAAGACCTAAGTTCATTGTTCCTTCTAAGTGCAAACAGATGAGTCCCAGAATGAGACAACTAATCTTCTTCCTCTGTCGTGTTCAAAACGCTTAGTACTGGTTCTTATACATCAAGCCCATTTAGTGTACATATTTGTAGAGCATCTAGCAAAATGGCACTGTCCTCATTCCTGTTAACTTGTATTCATCTTAAAAATCCGCTTTAGGACAAAAAAGACTGTAGGCAGGGATCTGAAATCCATAAAAAGAGAAATTTCTGCATCAAGGTTGAGCTTTGGATTTCCTATTTCCCATGTGTTTGTTTTGCACCATAGCTTGTATTGCTCTTATGTTTTTACACTTCTCTGTCGAAGAAAAGTGGGGAAGAATTAGAAGGCGTATGAAGAGTATTGATGCCAGTTCTGTTTCATGCTTTGCATATTCCTAGTACATTTAAATACTACTTGATATTTAATATCATATCTCACAATGGGAAGAAACAAATTAAATGCCTGCATTTGAGAAATCCACTCCCAACAGAGAAAAAAAGTCAAACTACAGATGGCTGGATCAAAAATAAATCAGTACTACTTAAGACTGTTTTTCTTTCCCCGCTATCTGAAATGCTTTTGAACAAGTATGCACAGGGGACCTAAAGTATGCCATGAGTACGCTGACAGATACCTTGCTGTATAATTATGGGATTCTTTGGAAACTGGCACATAGAGGTGTTCCAGGTTATGTTGCTGTTATGTATAAAGAGAGACATTTCAGACATACCTTATACCTCAAGTAGCGTTGTCTGAGTTAAACCTGACTATCCAAATGTAAGCACTCCAAGATGTCACCTACAGTATTCATTACTGGGACAGTTTAAATGTTTTTCTTAATTGAAAGTAGCCAAACGGAGCACTTGCTTGTCAGTGTTGAAAATAAAGGCTGGTATTTGGGAGCAATGCAGTGAAGTCAGTCATTTTCCAAGAAAATCTTAACATGGTTGGATGCGCAGACACAGAAAACATAGAATGTTGCTGCTGTTTTGAGAGAGAATGTTGGAAGGTTCTTTCATGCTTTTTTCTGGAAAAGTATAAAATGCTAAAGCTTTATTTATATACATTCAAAAACAACCTTACTTATGTAATTCCCAGTTACGATTTTTTGACCAAGTCTTCTCATAATGTTGTATTTTACAGTGAGTCCCCCATACTGTTTCAAATCCTTGCACCAAAAAGTCAGACTGGCATTTTTAAACAGCATGCATATTTTTTAAAATAACTGTCTGAAATCTAGATAAGTTTCAAATGTGCTTTGACTATCTAGAAGCACATTACTGTATTTTCATATGTAGTATTTCACTCCTCAAAGTATCCATATTTGAAGATCAATAATAATTTGAAGATCAATTATAATTTGAAGGTCAATGATAAAGGTAATCCTCACCTGTGAGTAGTCCAGACAAAACAAAAAAGATGTGTGATGGAGAAGAGAAAGAGGAGAGCAACAGGGATAATCAGAGCCTGGAGACTTATTGGAGGAAAGCAAGTAGATTGTAGGGTAGTCCTCCTCTGCTGTTACCTTCACATACATAAGATCCACATTACTGCTGAATCGCATTTTTTCTTGACTAGGTGAGATGTATATTAAAGCTGGGTTGAGTTACCATGCATATCTAAATACTTTCCGTTCACTATAACATGTCATATTTTTCTGCTTTCTTTCATGCAAAAGGGTGAAATCAAAATTGCCGTTTCTATAGAAGATGAAGCCAACAAAGACCTGCCTCCTGCTGCTCTCCTTTATAGGCCAGTTCGTCAGTATGTTTACGGAGTCCTGTTTAGTTTGGCAGAAAGCAGAAAGAAAACTGAAAGACTTGCTTTTAGAAAGAACAGACTTCCACCAGAATGTATGTACTGTAGAATCCATTCTTTATTTCCCTTCCCTTTGCTCTGTTTTCATACCCATTTGTACCGTGATATGAATGAGAATAGTTGCTAAGATTTCATCGGTATAGCTAACGGTGGAGGAATTTATGGCTTATTTGATCCCATGGATAATAGAAAAAGATGTTAATTTGAAATCTTATTTCCTGTAGTAGTTTAAGAACTATAAATGTTAACATTTCAAAGCAAGCTCTGGGGTTTGTTTTTTAAAATGTATGCTCAATCTGCTATCAGACTTGTAGCAAGTAATGTCAGTTTGTGATGTAATTTTCAAAATATATGGCAGAACTTCATTATAGGAAACTTCTGTTCTGAGCATAGGCATACAAATTTACACACTTCTTTTCAAAAATGAGAGGTGCATATGTTCCTATCTTCCACTCTGTCTTCCCAAATCTGTAATTAAATGTGCTTCAGTAAAATTTACAAATCTCTAGGATCTTTCAGGTATTGGCATATAAAAACTTGGTTTAAAATCCACAGAAGTTAGGTGTAATGAAAGTAAAGGTAGACCTGAGTGAAGATAGATTAAACTTTTGCAGACAGACTTGTCCAAACATCCTTTTGCTAATTCAGAGGGATGAATGTTAACCTTCATATTAATCTGGAAGCTGTCTTTTTAAGTCTTCTGCTTCCGGGAATTGCTGTCATTCCAGAAAATTCATCCGCCTCGTTCTAGACTGTTTTTCTTACAATGAAATGCATACAAGGAAATGATTGAACTTTACAGTAGCATGTTATAAAGGAATGCTAAAGCTTTAAGTGGATGGCAGCAGTAGCAGAAGTATTTATATATAGGAGTCTGCTGTCACTAGACTAAATTTAAGAATCAGATATTTAGAATGTATGAAAGCATCATTCACAGTCTTCATGTGTAAAAGGTAAAAATAAGAATCAGTTGTAAACTTTGTGTTCATTCCCTTTTCTCTTTCCATTTTTAATTGTGAACGGTTTCTGTACATTCATAGTGAAGATGATAATCTTCTAACGATGTTTGAAAAACTGTTTATCTTAGCCAGTTATTTTGTGGGAATTAATATTTACCCTGCCTGAATAATATCTCGGCACACATATTGTCACAAATGTCTTAATTCTTTAAACTCACACAACATAGTAGTACTTCAGGTTACAAGGTTACTTCAGGGTTAAAATAGTGAAGTTATTTGCAGTATTCATTTAGGCTCGTTAGACTTCTGTCCTTAAAAGTGTGCTACAGCATTTGTAGTGGTGAAGTAGCTGAGTGCTGAAGGTCTGCATCAGTCTTCAGAATGTTTTTATCTTGTAAACCTAGAATGTTCTCTCTAGGCTAATGGGGATGCCTATATAATCTCTGTTTTCTCTTCATTTATACTGCTTTTCAGAGGTTTATTCTCAATGGAGGCTAAGAACACTACTGCTGACTTGGTTTAGTTACAGGAGCTCTGGCAGATTTTGCTGCAGGACACGTTCAGCTACTGACCTACTTCTGTCTTAGGACTGACTATGTTCTTAAAAAAAAAAAAAAAAAAAAAAAAATTCAAACATCTGCCCAAAAGTTAGTTGCTTCACTGCAAAGCTAACAATACTAGTAAAGATGGATTTGAACTAAGACGCAGGCATGTGGTTTGAAAGGGCTGTGTTGCAGCGACACATTTATTTTGGTCACCCCTCTTACAAAGTAGCAAGAATTGGGCAGGCTGTGCAAGATGGAAAGAGAGAATAGTGTCTTAAGCATCAAGAGCAGATTCCTCAGATTGATTAGTCACACTTATTAGCCCTTGCTAACATTTTCTGAGGACCCAGGCTATAATGAACTAGTGGTGCTGACTCTCCTTCAGTGTTTTAATTTTTTTGCTGCTCTCAAAAATGAATAAGTTATGAAACACAGTAATTAAGGCAATTAAGAGAAAATTTAAGAATTAAGAGACACTAAGAGAATGAAGAACTTAATTTCTAAAGAAATTTATATTGTCCTTAAGATTTATGTAGAGAGTTAATGGATATATTAATATCTAAAATCCTGTAATCTTTGTTGTACAAACCATAACACTGGCAACATAATAATTGTGCGTGAATAATTTGCAAGTATATTGCATGCAAGGGTTATAGGAGACTATGAAAAATACATGATAAACTGATACATCAGTACTATTACTAAACATGTAGACAGCAAGATAACAGATCTTTCATAAAATGGATTACTTCCTGTCTTTTAAATAATTTTTTTTTTAATGTAGTTGAAAAGCCAATAAAAAACAACAGATCTGTTGGAAGAGGTAGTCAGTGAGGTTCTTCAGTGATAATTGTCTGCTGAGTATTGCCTTTGCTGTACATGTCCTCATGTCTGCTCCCAGAGGATATGAAAAGGTGAATCGCAAAGTTCTTGGTTGTGCTTTTACTGCCAAGGACACAGCAAAGGGCATTGGCTGAGCTGCTCTTCCTTCTGAGGAGATGGAAACTGTGTCTGACTTGCTCTTCTTTTCAAGTTCTGAAACAGGTTACTTCCCATGTTCTGATGAATACATATGTGTAGATGAAACCATCTGCCCTTTCCACTCCATGGAAAAATGCACACTTGTACAAGCTGTCGTAACTCCTGGTTCAGTCCAAACGTTTGTTATTTTAAGCCTAGCCACCTTGTGATGTACTGTTCTTCAAGGATGTGTTCAGCTGATGCTGTTTCTGCCAAAAGGAAAGCCGTATCTTAGGCAGTATCCCTTTTGCAAAATCAAGCATGCTTAGCTCAAGCTGTGCTGTCAGTAAAGATTATAAGGTTAAAAATGAGCCTTGATTAATCTGCATTAACTAGTTCATCTTCTAGTGGTATTAGGTACCTCACACCTCATGTTTACTTTGTGGAAAAAAATGCAAAACAAATACCAAAACCACCTGAGCTGTAGTTAGCAACTAACAGACTGAGCATGCAGGATGCTGTTACTAATGGCTTTAGAGCCTGTAACAGCATTCATGTGTTTATCAAGCAGGTTACCCTAATGCAGATTGATGCTGACCCTTTTTACTTGGATTGACTTTCAAGTGGTGTGAGGGTAATGTTCAAAGCAGATGTCAATATATTGTGCAGTTGCTTAGGCTACTTTGAGTATTCAAATCTGCTGATCAGCAGCAGGAGGAAGTTTAGTATGAAAAACAGTATAATTAGCACTGTGATGTTGTGGCTGAACACGCTCTGATCCCGAGTAGTGTTGTAGCTAATGTAGTCTTCAGGGTAGACATTGCTTATCTCCACGTGGAAGTTCTGGGAGGAAAACACAAAACGTTCCTCTGAGGACAGAGATCCTTAGCAGCTGAGGAAGACATTGATTTTGGCAGCAGTCCCAGTACAGAGTTGTCAAAGGTGTAAGAAATGCCCTGAAGAAATAAGTGGATATGGACAAGTCCTAGGTTCATCTGTTACGTTAAATGCTAAATTTGGGTGAACAGTGCTACAGTTACTTGTCAACGGATATAGCTGTAATTCATGGAATCATAGACTGGTTTGGGTTGGAGGAGACCTTAAAGATCATCTAGTTCCAACCCCCCTCCTGTGAGCAGGGACACCTTCTGCTAGACCAGGTTGTTCAAAGGCCCCATCCAACCTGGCGTTGAACACTTCCAGGGATGGGGCATCCACAGCTTCTCTAGGCAACCTGTTCCAGTGCCTCACCACCCTCATAGTGAAGAATTTCTTCCTTATATCCAATCTAAATCTACCCTCTTTCAGTTTAAAGCCATTACCCCTTGTCCTATCACTATATGCCCTTGTAAAAAGTCCCTCTCCAGCTTTCTTGCAGGCCCCCTTCAGGTACTGCAAGGCTGCTATAAGGTCTCCCCGGAGCCTTCTCTTCTCCAAGCTGAGCAACCTCAGCTCTCTCAGCCTGTCCTCATAGGAGAGGTGCTCCAGCCCACTTATCATCTCTGTGGTCCTCCTTTGGACTTGCTCCAACAGGTCCATGTCTTTCCTGTGCTGAGGACTCCAGATAACCCCTGGCTGTGGCACCAGTCCTGTAACCATTTGTTGATTCGCTAGGTTTGACTGACCCTTGCAAACCTCTTCCCTTTGACTGGGAGGATTGATGAAAAAACTACTTGCGCTCCAGAGTCCCTTACCACTGCTCCCAGGGCTCTGTAATCCTTGATACTCCTCAGACTGCTCCTGGCTGTGTCACTGGTGCCCACTTGAAACAACAACAGCAGCAGATAATAGTCAGTGGTCTGTATGAGGCTTGGTAGTCTCTTGGTGACATCCCTGATACAAGCCCCCCGTAAGCAGCACAGCTCTCTAGATAGTGCGTCAGGTCAGCAAATGGGTGCCCCTGTACCTCTCGGAAGGGAGTCTCCTACTACTATCACCTGTCATCCCCATCATTCAGAGAGGATACTGTTTGCCAGTCCACTAGAGTGACCTTCACATTAAACCATTCTGCAAGAAGCATGGTTACCTTTCCTATAATAACCATCACTTTGCAAAATTTTGAAGCCAGGGTGGATCTCCATTGTGACTTCCACAGGTTGCATGTTACTGAAGATTGTATGTTTTGAGAGCAAACGGAGGTACTCTTCCTGTGGCCTTAATTTCCTAGGGTCATGGAAGTTGTCATCCCCAGATTGAAATCTTGGAACCAAATTTGAATTTTGAAGCATAGGATTGCAGGTAGAAAACATAGACATAAAATTATATTTCATTCTTCTAAGTTTGAGGTCTTTACATGTGAAATACACGTGAAATGTGTGTTCTGTACAGCTCTGTTTCCTTGCTGTTGTCTGCTGTTACAGGAGTTGCAGAAGCTGAGGAAGGGGTCATCTGAGGGTGCTTCAATGTGATACGCGTACAGAGTTTGCATCTGCTTGCCTCTTGAGAGGCATCCAAACAGAGAAACTTGAGTATAGCTAGGAATATCACCTCCATTGTCAAAAGGAGGTTGAAGGAAAGAAAAAAGAACTCCAAAAGACAAACAACTATTTTATGTCAATTGTCAACAGTTTCGAGGTTTTTTTACTGCTAACAGATTAAACTGTTCTACATAGTAGCCTCAAAACTAAGAAGTTTTGGTCCAAAAGTATCTCTTGCTTCTGAGACCTAAAGCAATTAAACAAGTCTTTGAAAGCCTACATAAAATACATGCTTTTATTTGTTCATGTTTACTGTTCCAGACCTAAACAAGAAGTGAAAACCGGCGTGATAAGCTGTGCACAAATAACAGAGTAGCTCTGCTGGCTGTTAAAGCCCATCTTGTATAGCTTGGTGGCATATAAAAACTGGTAGCAACCAAAATAGAACATGATTTTGTAGTGAGGCTACCAACTAAATATATCAGAATATTTATTTTCATTGCTGCATGTTATCTTTGTAAAACTTATCCTGAGTGTTGTGAAATGTAGCTGTAATGCTAGAATAGTTTGATTCCAGAAAAGCATGAGAGAGCTTTGGGATGTTCTGGAGCTTCTTTTTTTCATCCTAATCATCACCTCTGCCGTGGTTTGCCTGCCCCGAAATATAAAATTACTTGTAAGGCTGATGTCTGATTGCTGAAGGAGACTTTGTAGCTGTAAGGGCTATCCTGGCACCGATAGTACTGTCTTCTTGATCTGCAACAGAAAGATTTCTAGCAGAAAGAGCAGGTCTGTGCTCCAGCAGTGAGTCTCTCTGGACTGTAACCTGAAGCTTCACTAACAAGTTCCGTGCATCTTTCCACACTGCATAACTGGGCTCTGAGTTAAGAAGGGTGCAAACGAATTTTGAGCTGTGTCAAACTTGGGGTCATTCCAAGGCCAAAGGTATCATTTCTCAGTCTTGACTTTTTTTTTCTTTTTTTTTTTTTTTAAAACTTGTGTTCTGTTTTGGTTGCCTTCAGACACAAAAAAGGGAGATGATTTACCAGCAATGTAGAGTTGAACATTCTTTGTTTTGATGCGGATGAAAGGGAGCTTCGTAGACACAAAAATACTAACCTCTTAATAGAAAGCAGTGCAGTAAATTGAAAGGCTTATGTGAAGTAATGTTTTGTAAAATTTTTAGGGGGGAAAAAAAAACCAAAACAACAAAACAAAACACAAAAAAACGAACACAAAACCCAAACCCACCCATATTTGAGATCCCATTCAATTGCAGTAGTTGAACAACTACAAAGAAGTATAATGTAAGTTTTAAATCTGATTTGAATAAAATCACTAGGGTCATATTTTTCTTAAAAGACCACATATGGAATATATTTGTATTTATGTACTATTTTCATTTCTCACTGTAGGTTTTTGATCAATGAGACAGATATTTTAGAGGAAATTTGCATTTTCAAATTATGCAGTTTGTTTTAGAAAAATCTATGTAGCTCCTTTATGTTGTATATTAATTTGAAAACATTGATGTAACATTCCTAGTGTACACGTGATTGCATGCACTTACCTTATAAGTGATCACAGTTGAAAGATGGTCCATACAGAGTTTGATTTACCAATTTGACAATGTAATCCAGAACATCAGTATCTATTGCAACCTTGAAGTGATGCTTTTTGGATTAAAATCTCTTGTGTACAAAGTTTTAAATATATGCTGCTTTTTAACTCTGAATGTTTTCTTTCAACTGTTGCCATTTTGCAGTTTCACCAGTGATAATTAAAGAATGGGCTGCTTACAAAGGAAAATCTCCTCAAACCCCTGAGCTGGTGGAAGCACTTGCATTCAGGGAATGGACCTGTCCTAATCTGAAGAAGCTGTGGCTGGGAAAAGCAGTAGAAGACAAGAACCGAAGAATGAGGGCATTTCTGGCCTGTATGAGATCAGATACACCAGCAATGCTCAATCCAACTAATGTGCCCACTCATCTTATGGTGCTCTGTTGTGTACTAAGGTCAGTGTTACCTTAAGGTAAAACAGAATGAAGGAAGGGTTTTACTACGTAATCTTTGTGACATTTAACTTTGTATTAAACCGTGAATATAAAAAGTGTTAATTCATATTTGCAACATCACTAGAAGGGGTTTGTTTTGTTTTCAGAACATAACTGCTGTACGTCTTAAAAGCATGCTGCGTATTCAATGTTTTTTCAGTCTCTAGAGGACTGAAGGGAGGAGAAAAAAAAATCTTGTGTTGCAAAGAGCCACTGTAGCATTTGAATTAGTTTATTGTTACTATACTCCAGGCTTTAACTCACTAAAAAATAACGTTTGGGGTCTCAGAGGCTGTGTTGCTGAAGTTGTAAAGCAAAAGAGAGAGTTCTTCAGAGAACAGCTGCATAGCAGCTTATCAGGATGTTCATGTGAATGATGCTCTGCCTATGATGTGTTTGATTCCCTGTGTTAGAATTGCTCATCTAGTTGAGATGATGATAACCAACAGTTGAACTATTAATTCTATACTTCAGCTTTTCAAAGAGAAAGTCACAAGGTCCAAAATACTTACCTGTTTAATTTTCAGATAGAAATTGACTGAGGAATTGAGAGATGCATACCTTTTTGGAAAGGGGTGATGATTTCAATATGACTAGCTTATAAATCTGGCAGAATCCAAGGCTGGCATGTTGCATGTGAAAAATTTTAAGCCATTTTTGAGAGCAATAAATGTAAATTTGTCTTCAGTTCTATTGTACTTTGTTTTGCCTTTTGAGCACTAAAACTCCTTTGTTTTTTTCCTTATAGAATAGTAAGTATACAAAAAATAGTCCACATGGTATCTTAAAGCAGAGCTCCTCGTTCATTTGGACAGCATGTTTCTCTCCTGTGACATGTGGCATATTTAAATTGTTGTTCATTAAGATGTGATGAGCATAAAATTCACTGACTAGGTAATTTCTGAGTAATGTGTTATCTGGAATCCATGTTCACAAAGTCCTTTTACCATTAGTCTTTTTTATAAAGACCATTAATCTTTATATTATTATATTTTTAGGTATATCAGAATCCACTTACATTTTAAATTCTGTTTTGGCGGCCTGTCCTCCCCTTCTTCGCTAGAAGCAGGCTCTTGCACAACTGATTCATAGCCAGTAGCTCTTCCGTATGAATTTAAAGAAATTTAAACTTCAGATCTGTTTAGTGTTTTGGCCTTTTTAACTATTCAAGTCTAGACAACAAAAAATTTTGTTGTTGTTGTTGCATTCTGGTGATTTCTGATCAAATAAAATACAACTTGATTGGCCTATTAAAGGAAGCTTCTGAATAATTATGGACTTCCTCTGTAGGTATATGGTACAGTGGCCGGGGGTTCGTATACTTCGTCGCCAGGAACTTGATGCTTTTCTTGCCCAAGCGTTGTCTCCAAAGCTCTATGAACCTGACCAGCTTCAGGAACTCAAGGTAATTCTTAACTATAACTTTCATAATTTAAGAGATTTATTCCCAGCTGACCCATATTGCTAACTGTATTGAGTGATGTGTATGTGCCTGTCTCACTAAAAGCCTTTCTTAATTACCTATACTTTCCAAAATCTTAATCTTAGTATTTTAAAGTGTTGCAAATATTGATAATCAGCTGTTTCACTAGTTGGATAGATAACTAAAATCTTAACTGTATTCTGCAGAACGTTTTCTCACAATTTCTTAAGTAATTGTCTCTTAGAAGATGAAAACAAATAGGCTTCCATTAAAAAGATTTTTTTAAAAAAAAAAAAAAAAAAAAGGAAAATAAAAAGACTTATTCCATGTGTGGCTGTTCTGAAATACTAACCTGGGTATTTTTTTCAGGATTCAGCATTCAAAAGATCTTTGCAGCCAAGTGTAAAAATGGAGAGAGACTTGCATAATCTTGAATGGAAAAATGCAGGGGGGAAAAAAGGGAAAACAGTTTATTAATATTCACAGAACTGTAGGAATAATTATTTTCAGGATTTTATAAGTTGAGATCTCAAAGTTTCTATTTTTTTCTAATACAGTAGTATTATGTGAAGTACATACTTCTAGCTAATTGATAGAATCGTTCAGTGTGGTATCCTTATTGTAAATACAGAATGCCTATCAATCTGTGCAACGTCATCTTACTATGAGGGATTTCCCTGTTCAACCTTCATATGCTCACAGTGAAATTTCCTCTTCTAGCCTTTGAGCTAAAATATACAAGATTTGGTTTTTGCTTTTACCTTGTTTGCTCCTGAGAATTTGTTCTGAACCTACTGTGAAGTTCTCTGAATAAAATGGTAGAATTTAGTCCTTTTTTTTTTTTTTTTTTAGGCAAGTATTTTTCTGAATGGAAATAATTTGAGATACTTTTTCCTACATAATGTATCTTAAGCCCAATAGTGTATTCGATAACTGGAAGCTATGGGAGGTATTAGGATGTGTAGGGAATGCACTGCTGGAAGTGATCCATCTTATCTCCTCTCTACATACATTGATGATCGACATAGCGAAGGAGGTGCGATGCTGATCGCCTCTTCATCATGCAACCTCATGTTGAAGAAGTCATTTCAGATAGTCTTTCAGGTACTATAGGGCTCAAGTCAGGAAGGTCTAGTGACCAGTTCTGCTCCCAACAGTGCCTGGATACATGCTGTCCTTAGTTAAATCAGCAAGGAGAAGAAGGTACTTGTTTCCCAAGTTTGTTCGTATTCACAGGTACACGCTGCAGAGGGACACAGACAAAAGCAGCAACCCTAGCACCGCTCTTCTCAGAAGAGACAGTAATTAAGCTCACATAGATTTCATATTAGGCTTTTCTAAGGAATATTTTGCCACTAATACCAGGTCTGCAAGAGCATTCTCAAAGCCAGCAAGCGACTATTTCTCTTCCGTGGGTGACGAGCAGAATCTGGCTTGCATTCCTGCATGTAGCACCCTAGCAAGGACTTCTCAGTCTCAATTTATAAACCACATCAGTCTGCTTGTGGAAACCCTGCGCTTAGCCATAGAAGTACTAATAAATGCAAGGGGAAGAAAACAACTGAAGCCACTTCGGGATCTATTTGAACTTACCACACAGCAAGTAGAGAATTCATGTGTTAGCAATCTTAATGGCAGAGTTACAGAAAAACAAAATCCTCTTCCCATATACCAAAGAATGAATGCCAATAGCTCAAGTAATAAATAAGTAAAATCCAACAGGAAGAAATTTATTTGGCCTTTTCCTCATTGCTGAAAAAGTTGTGAAGAAACACAGGATGAAGACAGCTATAATGAACACCTGATGAGTTCATGCAAGACCACTTGTTTGCTTCAGCTCTTAGGACTGGATTGCTGCTGACAAGGATTATAAGCGTATTAGACACCTGAGAACGTTTTTGAGTACTCCTCATTGTGGATAATTCCTTAAAAGCACCCTAAATATAGATTGTGTCTGTCAGGAGAATCATTCAGGTGTTTGCTGGAACTCCTTTTCAAGGTGTTTACTAGATGCTGGAAGCCCTGTGTGCTTACTGGGCCTTTCAGAACCCTAGAGATTGTGGTCCAAAGAAGATGATGGCTGTCTGCATTGTATGAAGAGAAGTACTTTGTCTTCAGGGAAGCACGTGGCCAACTCTGCCAAAAGAATGAAATGACAATGAGTTATCCTGTATGTTTAGAAGAAACGTACATAGCTCATCTGAGGTGACGAACGTTGGACTCTGCAGAGTATAGCAGAGAACCTTTTAAAGTCTCATGAGGGCATGGTTCAAGACATCTACCCCAAGCTGTCCTGAAGTTGAGTAATTGTATCTGTGGGTATCGGTGGAAATTCAAATGACAATTTTATAGGCAAAATTGGATGCATCAAAGAACAGCAGCCTATCAGCCACTTAGTCTTCAATGTCCATTTTCGAAACACAACACAATAAACAAATAACGGCTAGGGATTTTGGCAAAGGTATCTGTAAGAGTTATCAAAGTCTTGCCTCTATCCTAAGATTTGATGCAAAAAGGAGGAGACCCCACTGTGAAAATTGCTGGCCTTAGAGATCTAAGAAAGGAATTTGCAGAGAAAATATTTTTTTCCATTCCAACACAAAATGAAAGACAGACAAGGCAAGTGATAAACAGCATACAATATTTTCATTTAATAGAAATTGTTCTCCAAGTTTTATTTTTAAATCATACATGAGGAGTAATATGGATCGTTTCCATAATATATGTTGGTTAACTGAAAGATGCAATATTTCGTGCAATGTTGTTGCTGTCTTCATGTGAAGCAGCTGCTTCTCTTTTTGTTGAAGTCAGACAGAAAGAGCAGCTGAGTTTGAACGCAGCTGCATATCTGCAAAATGATCTGGATAGTCTTTTGAATCTTAAAGGTTGCTTATGCATAAGGAAGGTAATGTAGTTTAATTCTAAAATTTAATACCAAGGTCTTGAAAATGTTCCCAAGAAAGGGCTGATATTTTCAGAAGTATTCTAGAGAACACTAGTAGTGATATTTTCTTATGCAAGAGCTAAAATATATTTGCTGCATGCAAATCCTTTTTGCTTCCACCACCAGCTATTATGTACTATTTAATTCTACCTTTGTTTATCTATCCTGCGTCCTAAGTAAAGCTGTTGTATGCATAAACATTATTTCATTAATAAGACACATTCTAACAGCAAAAACGTGAATCGAGCTAATAGAAAATACGTTATAAAGGAGTTGGAAGGAAACTGTGGTACACAGGAAGAAAAATTGAATGCTAACACTGAGCTCGTTCCTGAAACTTTCTGCAGATATCTCAGAGGCACAAGATTGTTTGAAATAAGTTGTTAATGACATTTGCTACTGCTAATTTTCCTATAAGTGTCTTTAAAGCTTTTCCTAGCTATAGCATGCTTTATTATTGTTTGAAAAACTCTGTACTGCACATTTATCAATGATCTTAATGCAGCTAAACTATGTATCTTGTATGGTTTAGACACCATGTGCCACAAATCACAAATGTGTATTTTACTTAAAACTTTTTACTGACTTCTTGATAATGAATTGAGTTAAAACATTAAAATATTAGAAACAATTTCCTGTGCTTTGTTGTTGAGAAAATAGTTTTTTTGGTTTTATCTCTCGCCTCTAGAGTGGATGGATGGGAACAACAGCCGTCCTGAGTATTGCAGTTTTGCATACACAGGCGATAGATTCTGGTGCATTCTTCTAGTGAAACTGTCAGTTATGTGTGAAAAGTCTGGATGACCTTTCAAAATCGCTCTGTTTTCAGGAGTTTTGAAAATAATGTAACTATTGGAATAACTTTGAATTACATCTCATTATTCTATTTCTAAATTTACAACTTTTTTTTTTTAAACAGATTGAGAATCTTGATCCCCGAGGAATTCAGCTGTCTGCTTTATTTATGAGTGGTGTCGATATGGCACTTTTTGCAAACGATGCTTGTGGACAGCCAATTCCATGGGAGCACTGCTGTCCGTGGATGTATTTTGATGGAAAATTATTCCAGACCAAGCTCATCAAAGCAAGCCGGGAGAAAGTTCCGCTCATTGACCTCTGTGATGGTCAGGTGTGTAGTTTCAGAAGTGTGACAGAGTATCAAGTGTGCCAAATTTTCAGGAGTGTTAGGTGTGGTTGACTTATCAGTCATTTACTTCACATACCATCTCTCTACTTTTAAAAGGGAAATATGAGGTGAATGGCTCATAGGTATTTTTCAGCTCTCTTTACTCTCCTGTCTCTTGTTGATGATTGAGATGGCATTTTGGTAGATTTGGAAAAAGTAAACTGGTATAAATTTTAATTCCGTTTTTTTCTCTCTGGCAATGGAAATTTGAATGCAATGGTGATGTAATGAATGACTCTTTGAGTTGAAAACTATCTGCTCATTTGTTCAAGTACTGGGTTTTTTGGGTCAGGCTAGCAAGACTGTCACAAAGGGCTAAGCTGCAATGGTTTTACAGTGAAAGAAAATGTGTGATTTCTGACTTATTTTACAGACTGAAGTCATTCTTATGGTCCTTAAGCTCAAAATCTTTTCACGTTTCATATGACCATCTTAAAATACAAATGAATTAGTTTTTTGTTGTATCCAAATCATGCAAAGTTATTATCTAACTATAAGAAGAGGAAACTGATGAAAATCAACAGTTTACTGAATGACCAAAAATTCCTTTTTAACTTCTTGGGAGGTACGAAATCTTAAAAAAACAGCTTACCTCTTCTTATTTCTGACTCAAGGGAAACGGATCATAGATTAAATATTGATGATGGCTGTGTCTCTCTCATGCTTTATCCTGTTTACATAGATTTTGTTTTGCCCTCCAGGTTTATGGTGATTATTCTGTTTAAAGTAAAGGGCTGCATTAAGTGTTAAGGAGACTGTAGACAGAGGTTTCTCAGTTGCTTTCTGGAAAACACTTTTTAACTTTTAAACTGTTTCTCTGTTACCAACTTAAACTGTTTTAGTATTTAGACTCCCATCTCTCTACCGATACATAAAGATTTTCTTGCAATTCAAATATCATTGAAGTAGGTATGCAAGACAGGTTATTGTAATTTTCTAGCTGGCTTTATGGAATTTGATTGCAATAGTTATCTACAATTCTATTATTTTGCTTTCTTCTTTGAATTTGTTGTGTAAATGTAGCTTTATACAATTGAAATCAGAATTTTAACATCTCTTTGTGACTTTCTCTTTATTCATAGGCTGAGCAGGCAGCCAAGGTTGAAAAGATGCGTCAGAGCATCCTAGAAGGATTAAATTTCTCCAGGCAGAACCATCCTCTCCCTTTCCCACCTCCACCTGCCATGCCTTTCTATCCAGCTTCTATGTATCCTCGACACTTTGGGCCAGTCCCACCACCTCAGGGCAGGGGGAGAGGCTTTGCTGGTAAGTGATGGGACAGGGGTGTGAAACGTGTTGGTGTGAAGCATAATCTTGTCTTTCACATTCCCAAAACTATGAACTGACTTGCTTGTTCAATTTCATAGGAGAAATACATAAAAGCAAGTAGTTAGCATGTGTTGTCATGTGCCAATCACTGTGTTTTGTTGTTACTTTTATTAGGCATAGCCTAGCAATATGGAATGTGTTGTATTGCTGCATATTTCCATCAGGATTTTAAGTAACTGTGCCAGATCAAAATATTTTTACCACTATTTTATGAAATGGGAAAAAAAGGAATGGACCAACACTGGATGACATAAAAAGGCTCTTGTGTGCACTGTACATTGCTTCAAAACATTTATATTTATAAATATTACAAATGCCTAAATTAATGGACAGTTCAACTGTCAGGGTTGAAGACAGCCTTTCCTCCTCCCCACCCCTCTGTATTTTGCTACAGTCATTTAACCATTGGCACCCTTGAGTGTAAATACTGCTACAGTCATTCCAGGCTGTTTCTAGAATTATTTGCTTTCTCAAAATCTCTCCGGTGCCAGGGCCCATAGCTGTATTGATACTGGACATTGGGAGTAAGATGTTCTTGGTGTGCCACAACTGTAACCATCGGAGCTCATTGCCAAAAAATTGTCGCAAGCCTTTCAGTGTTCATTATGCCATAGAGGTCGGGATGCCCATTCCAGACCCAGGTTAAAGGCCTGCTACTTGGATCAGAGACCCCGTGCTCCCTAAGGCAGCAGGACATCTTTGGCCAGGGCTTCCTCGGCGGTGGTGGCTTGCTCCTGCACAGCATTGCCCGGGCCGGCCGTGGGCTGCTCCTGCCCCCAGCCTGCAGGAGCGCTGCCCTCCCTGCTGACTCCAGAAGGATGGAAGGAGGCAGCAGCATCTCTGCTAGGGGCCTTCCCAGACGCCTGGCCCCCTCACAGCTTTTCCCCTGTCTTTCTTTACCCTGGGTCTAACAGGAGTCTATGGCTTCGGAGGCCCTTATGGGGAAACAGTAGCCACAGGCGCTTACCGGGCCTTCCGGGTGGCGGCAGCGGCAGGACACTCCGGAGCCTTCTCTGGCAATGACAGCAACAGGACTAGCAAGTTTCAGGGCGGTAATTATACCCAAAACCCTTTTCTTAGAGCTTCTGGCAACGGCTTCCTTCACTTTACGGTTTGGTCTGAGGCTTTCCTACTGACTGCCAGTCTCCCTTTCTCCCTAACTGTCTCAGCTCTCCCTCGCTAGAGCCTGCCCAGGCTGCTGTCTGCTCTGCTCTCCCAGGCGCTCTCCCCAGGTCCCTGCCGCAAGGCCCCTTGGCGCCAGCCTCTCTCGCGCCTAGAAACCCTCCTCCAGACACAGGATAGCCGTAAACCCTAACGAGACGGTCTCTCTCCTACGCTTCAAAATGCGAGAGTGGAATCTGTAATCAGCTGAACTTTGCGTGAATGTATTAACAGTTATTTTCTGAAATTCGGGGGCAGTTGAGCTTTTAGCAGAAACAACCCAACGTAGAAATGACTGGCTTCGGTGTTACTGCTGACCCATTCTTCGCTGGCATCAATGTCAGTGTGGACACAGGCATGAGACTTACTTACCTCCCTGTGTGCCTGTTGCTTGTCTCCTGTACAGAGTGGGACAATGGAAACCTGTTAATTCCAATCCCCCATTTAGGGTAAAATTTTTCTGTATGTTTAGCTGTCCTTTCTGGCCTCTGAGCTTTTATCCTAAGAGCAAACATACCTCTAATGCTTCATTGTGTGAATAACTCTGCCCCCATAAACAATGTGCATTTGAAGCTGAAAGACTTGTACAGGGAAGAATGAACCTTTTTGAATTTAATCAGTAATTTAGTTCCTAGCATATTAACGTTCGAAGACTAATCGTGGCTGCATAAATGCTGTGTTTTGTAACCCTTTCAGGGCTGATGATCTTACCAGTAACATCTGGCTCAGTTGCACTTACCTAGATTTCTTGAAATATATGTTATGCCCCAGTGTTAATTTTTTTAAGGGCAAAACACAGGTATAAAGATATGAGCAACTTGAGTAGAAGATATATTTGTATTTTAGACAACTGTAATTTTAACTACTCTCTTGGTAGGGGAAGGACAAACCTGCCTTTTACACCCAGATCAGTTTAAATGCTATATTTTTATAGCAACTTAGTGTTACTACAGATAATTCTGCCTAGTAAGTTGTTTATAGCAATTATAATCTGTGTCTTATGCTGATATTTGGTGTTCACTGGAAAGTGCCTTTAAACCTGCAAAAATTACTTCTTCATTAGGGATGCAGGAAAAAAAATAATCTTCAGATAGCTTGTAAAATTTCACTTCAGTTTCTTAATGTTTATCTGAAGTATATTTTTAATTACTGAAACTGAAGTACTCAGAATCATTTTTCTTTGCAGAATTCATATCTATTTTTAAAAAGCGGGGGAAAGAAAGACTTGGAGTTACAATACTTCTGAAAGAACGCAAAATGAGAAATAATCTCCCAGTATCAAAAGAGGAAACTGTATATGTGATAAAATCTGGGCAAAACAGTTTTCCATTCATTCATAACTTTAATGTTATGATTGTGAAGATCAAGGTCTGGTTTTGCTTTTATGTGCAGGAGTCCAACCTATTCCTTCTCAGGGAGGGAAACTTGAAATTGCCGGCACTGTAGTCGGCCATTGGGCTGGAAGCAGACGTGGACGAGGGGGTAGAGGGCCATTTCCTCTGCAGGTTGTTTCTGTGGGAGGACCAGCGAGAGGGTAAGTACAATCTTCTGGACCATACTTTTCATATGTGATTTAATGATTGAGGAAAAAAGTAAACCAGGGAAAAGTTGGAAGCATTAGAAATTGCATACAATGCATTTTAGGACACATTAGGAGAATTATACCCACTGAGTATTCAACAAAAGCATTTACATTCATTTTAAGATGTTTTTAATCAGTTATTCAGATGAATATAAGTATTTTTATGTGCAAATATAATTCATAGTCTGAAATATAAGTGTAGATAGATATATGCACACACTGGATTGTTTTGCATAAGGAAATGACTTGGGTGCTTTCTCTTACATGAAATCAATAAATACATAATACCCAATCAAAACCATCACAGCACTCAATTACTTTGTCATGGTAGAACATTTATTAAGAAGTATGATAAAATTTTTAATAACTTCATTATGTAATTCTTCTGTGAAGCAGAAAACACCTGAAGGACATTTCTAGGTTTAATAGTTCTCTGCTGCAGTCATGCTGGGAGATGTGCTTAAAAGAATATTAATTTCTTCAGTTCTTCCAATCCATTTCACTACAGCTGAAATTACAGGTGCACAACATTTCTGAAAAAGAAATACTTTGTTACAGAAATATCTAGTCCTTTACTTTTAAGATTGTATTTATTCCATAGGCTTAATTGTTCTGTGCCTTACAGAACTGTCTATCATCATTAATTAAAATTGTATCTGTTACAGGAGACAGTCCCAAAGTAATGTGATTTGTATATTATGTCTGTCTTTAACTATATTAAAGGAATGGAGTAAAGTAGGTGTATTTAGGCCATCTTGAGCCAGGAAGCGGCAGTCTGAAAGAATAAGTCTGAACTGCATGAATTCCTCTCTATCCATTAATTTAATCAAATGTGCATTAAAAAGCATAGTGCTAAAGTCAGCAGGAGCTGTTGGAAAGCCTGTCTTGTTGGACTGAGTGAGGAAATGGTTAGATCTGAAGCCCTGGGAGAATGGGAGCAGGGGGAGAAGTGAGAGCTGCTGATGTGGGGACAGGGAGAGGTAAGAACAGCAGAAACAAAGATTTAAAAGTTCAGCAGCAGAAAACAGCATTGCTGTAAGAGCACAGCTGGCACTGTGAGGGGAACAAACGTAGGGTAGGAACAATTTATTCTCTAGAATGAGATTCAGTTGCCAAAACATAAGCATCTAGTGTTGTTTTAGATGCTTCAGGCAGCTGTCAGCTAACTGTGCAGACTAGTAGGGTCTGTGGGACACCTGCGCTCTTCCAGAGTAGCGGCTGTAGACCAGGGGAATAAGCTAATGTGTGTGATGAGGCACTAGGCTCCTTTGGGTATTGTAATCTTACTCCTGAGTTTCAGTGGATGAAATAACATTTTTCACCATTTAAATGAGGTTAGTGTGTGGTCGTAAGTTCTGTTTTTCGTGGGGATCCATGAACAGAAGAATCCGGCTTACTACAGAGCCTGTTACTTTTGTTCCGTTAAATGCACTGACTGCGGTACTGTTTGTGGAAAATGTCCGGGTAAAAAGCCTGCTGTCTGACTGAGTGAACCTGAGTGATCTGGAGACACCTTCAGGCTCAGATCTGGCTTATGGTTTATATACATATCATTGACTTCCTTCACAGAATAGCAGTTCCTCCATTTTCTGAAGAGGCAAATACATTAATTTATGCAAAACATCAGTAGCCAGGAGCTAACACTGACAGGTCCTAAATTGAGAGCCCTCCTTATCTGGGAAGTGGTCAAATCACTGAAAGGGTGGTATTGGTCCTGTAAGTATCTTTACAACAGAGAAAGACTAATCTTCAATAGTAGCTTTTGAGTTAGGAGGTAAAATATCTGACATTTTCTTTCTGTCAGAGGTACTACTTTGGGCAGTTAGGTTTGGGTGCAAGTTGTCACCCCAAAAAGACAGGAAAACTGTCAATGCCAGATCTTCCTGTCTCCATCAAATCATAACGGATGTTAAATTCTTTACATGTGGAGTTACTAGAATTAGTCAAAGAGGGAAAAACTACTGCAGGCAGCTTATCTGTTTGTTGTGTCAGTTACTAAAAATAAAACCTAGTAGGAAGACATGCTAATGTCAGTGTTCTGTCTAAAGACAGGTATTTTAAAGATTGGGATCCATGTTGGCAGATGCTGTTTCGTACTAAAGAACACTCCTAGGAAACTGCACAGTGCATTGTCTGCAATTTATCACCTAGCCCTGCACACATCTCTTTCATCTTTTATCTATTTCAGCAGAGGGGATCATGTCAGGCTTGTTTACACCATTGTCTCATGTCTCTGTGCAGCACTGAACTTGGATATTCTGATTGTGTAAAATTATACCAGCTGCTTTTTATTGGCTTCTACCCATCAATATATTTAGTGTAATTTTCTGAGTGGGAAAAATCTTACTCGGCTCCCTGAAGGGTACACTTTCACCTTGTAAAAAAAATTATCAAATGGGATAGGTAAACCCTGTTAAAATATTTGGGAAGAATGCAGTGAGAATTACTGAAATATGAAACACAGCTCTTTCCTCTTTTTATTCTTTGCTGTTGTATTTAAATCCCAGTATTTAATTTCTTATTGCTCAATGTGGGAATTTGCAGTGTGTGTGAAAAGACTTGCATGGCACAGATCAGTGTTTCTCCTCTGAATCAGTTCAGCGTAACTTAGTTTTTGCAGCACAGCAGCAGAGGAAGTAGGAGCACTACAGAAAAGCTTACCTCCTCTTCAGGTGGTTTTTTGTACAGCTCACAAGGACCTTGCTGGCATATGGGAATTGTCAGGTATATGGAAAAGTAAGATACAGTTGAATTGCAGCTGTCATTTGTTGCGAGAATGGCAAACAGGGCAATTGCAGGCCACGCAGCTTAGAAACTGGGCTGGATGCAGGCCTGGACCTGAGCAGCACCTGGCTGCTCTGTGCCAGCTTTAGAGGGGTCAGTCTTCGTGATGGGACCTCCCAGTATCAGGCAGTGGATTTGGAGGAAAAGTGGAGCAATCACATATTTCTAGTAGAGAAAACAAAAAGAATTTTTAGGTGAGAAGTAGCCCTTGACATAATGATAAGGAAGTTGAGTTTCTGCAATTAAAATAGTTTTAGCTGAGTGAAAATTTGTTTTGATCTGATCTAATCTTCATTGAATCAAATCAAAAAGCCACTACCTGATGTGTCCTGGTTGGAAGCCTCCATTTGAAAGCACCCAAACTTGATAAATTGCTACATGTCAGATATGGCTGAAGCTGCCTTTTTTCCCTCAGGTTCTTAGATAATTTTGTATTCTCCCATCAAAACTGAAGCAATTTTGTATTTTGCCTTTCTTTTATCTGATTTCTTCTGTCTAGCATGTTTATATGTGGGAAGTGTTATTAAATGGCAGAAATGGCCTTATAAATGGTTCAAATTGCTTGGGTATTTTTTTTAAGGTGAAAGTATTTTGATCTCTTTAAAGCACTGTAAGGATAATTTGAAACTTTGAAAATGTTTCTGCAAAGCTTGAAAGTGCTCATTTGTTGTTTCTCTAGAAGTGAAATATAGAAATAGTCATTTTATTGCTATGAAAACAAAGTTTGTTAGGTTCTACTGCTTCGCTTGCAAGCAGTAGAACCCTGTAGTTCTGAACGAGTTAGTCATATTGCTTCTTTAAAGAAATGTAAATGTTAGTCACTAGACAGTAAAGTTAGAAAAAAAATCTTCCAGCAAAATAAAATGTAAAGTAGTTTTGAACAAAGCTGATATGTATTTTTCTTTCTTCCTTGTCCTCAAAACTTACAGGCGTCCTAGGGGAGTTATTTCTACTCCAGTGATAAGAACTTTTGGAAGAGGCGGAAGGTACTATGGGAGAGGTTATAAAAGCCAGGGAGCAATTCAGGTAATAAAGCCATGTGCCTGACTTCAAAACACTCTAGTTTACAGGCTAGTATGGTATGGACTTCCAGACCAGCTAATACTGACAAGCACAACTTTAAAACATAAAAGTGTTTCTTACAGTGATCTTGCCTACGTGTTGAAGCTGTAAGCTGCACAACCAGTGATGGATGACAAGCTGGTGTTGCCTGTCAATTATAAGCAAACTTTGGTTATAAAGACAGACATGGAAAAATGTATTTTGATATGAAGGCTGTGCCTACGCAGCTCTAACCAGCCGTGGGAGCAGAAGAAAATTTAGGAAAATGGGAGAAATACAAAGCTGAAACAAATCAGCTGTTTCTGTTCCCGCCCCCACTCTTTCCCAGTTTCTTTTCTGGGACCACGGTCCAACCTCATGAAGAAAAATTAGTAGCAGTAGAAGGATCTTTGCTGCTGCTTGGCTCCAAATATAAGAACTTACTCTAAACTTCTAGGAAATAACAGACCAGTCTTTGCCCCCACGAGCACACAGTTCCATTTTCGGCGACAATGTATGAAGTGTCTGTGGATCATGGTTTTTCTTTTCCATGGATCCTTTAAATAGAGCTGAAGCAAACTGCTGTTTTATATTAAATGCCATTTGCTTCAGAGTTATGTTTTCCTCCCTTTTCCATTGTTCTTGCTGCTATGCAGTTTTGAATGTTGATGCAAGTCCCAATGGTAATGGATGAGTGGGTAGTAAATAGGTGGAAAACTTTCACAGTAAATATATCGTATGGATCTGCAATTTGTCACGGAGACATTAGTATGTAAAGAGTAGGGGGGTGTTTGCAGGTATCAGATAGTAAGAGAAGGGATGTTCTCCAGTGGACAATGAAGCAACTGTTAACTTCAAATAAAACTTGCTGTGTTCTAGGTGTAAAAATTCAAATACTTCTCCTGTTAAATTTCTGTGTATACAGATTATATATGTCTACAAATGTACCTATGTATTTAAAGCTTTACATATTTTACTTTAAATAGAAGAGAAACCACTGTGTTAATTATATAGTATCTAATTTCCAAGTACTTTAACCTATGAAATAAAGGAAGCCCTGAGAAGGAGCTCCCAAATATTCTGGGCTTACGACAGGTTTACATATGTAAATGTAGTTCAGATAGTACCTGTAGGTGGATGGTAGATAGTGTTAACAGATGGTCACCAAGTTTGGATATTCATATTTTTATTAATGATATGTAATTTGGATGGTAAATACTTGTGATCACAAGGATCTTGGTCTAAAATTGTGGCTGCGATAGGGAGAGAAAGATAAATGGTGCCATTTTCTATTGACTGGTCCTGAGCTCATTGGATTTTATGGTCATCAATCACTATACTCTAGTATATGTTCCTTTTACAGGAAGAGAAAAAAGGTGAATTAAAATGCATGTGGCAGGCAGAACTTGGGAAGCTTAATGCATAACAAATAGATTTTGATACCCAGTTAAGATTAACTGGCAACAGTGTACTTCCCTGTCTCACAAACCTGGGCAGTTAAAGAAAGAGTGCCTGTGTAGGGCCAGATTCAGATGTGCATATTTACACCAAGTAAGATCCTCCCTGCAGTGGCTTTATTGATACTCATTATGAGCCGATATGAACAAAGGTTGGAGAATCTGACTGAAATAAGCAATTTGTATTTAGCAAACGTAAGACATGCTTATTTTTTCACAAGATGAGACCTTTCACTCTTGATCTGGAAAGAAACAAAAGCATGTATTTAATCTAAAACTTAACACTTAGTAAAGCCTGTAAAGAAGTACATTTACACGTGATAAATATTCATTGTCCTCATATGCCAGTCATATACCTATGCAATGTTACCGCAGAATTTTTTGTCATTTTCTGGAAAACAAGGTTTGTGATCCTGATGCTAGAGAACAACAGTTCTTACCTGCAAAATCTTTCAGCAATTCAGAGAAGTACTAACCATGCTGTTTCTAGTATGTCAAAATTAAGATTATTACACTATGAAACTGTTTGCTGTTGTTTGAGGTGTCTAAGATGTCCGTATCTTAAGTCACTTCGTAGTACTTGACTTTGTTAACAGTGTGACAGATAAGAACGTTGCATCTTAGCAACCCAACCTACTGATTTTGTTTTGTTGTTTAAAGCCTATTATGTTTCTGGAACGCTAAGATTCATTGTTGCAGATACTTTAAAACTAAATATATGTTCTAATGCTGCATAGATCTGTTTTTTATTGCTATATTCAGTCTTGTAAGATTCTACTATATGCTTTTTGTATTAAGTCACTTTCCTAATCTCAGAAGCATATAGACTAGTACAGATAATATTGCATGATACTTTTGCACTTCTTTAAAAATTGTCTGAAAAAAATTTTGGTTTGTATTTGAATAACATGTAATCATATCATTAAATTATAATGTATATGAACCAAGAAGCAGAGTTAAGCTCTATATTGATTCTCAGTTTTGGTGTTTCCAGACGTATATGTAGCTCTTATATTGTGAAATAACTGAAGCATCCAAGTTAGAAAGGGCATTTTACCACAGGAGCACCAGAAGGCATGGCTAGAAGGCACTCAGAAATACCGAAAATTTTCTCATCCATGCTGTGCTGTTTATTTTGTATGCCACTTCTTATTTCAGCAGTACATAATACTTGGTATTCGCTTGTGATACTTCTGCACACTGCATGCTGCCTATTAATAGTGTCTTTGTAACAGATTGTAAATACATAGCAGTGGTTCTTCAGTAATTTTCTTCTTTTTTTAAAAAATAGGGCAAACCTCCTTATGCTGCTTCAGCAGAAGAAGTAGCCAAAGAACTTAAGTCAAAATCAGAGGAATCTAAATCCTCAATTGTGTCTTCAGATGGATCCCTGGCTGAAAATGGAGTTGTGAATGAGGAAAAACCAGCTTCCCAGATGAATGGGAATACAGGAGACATCAGGGCTTCCAATCAGTCTGAAAGTGCCTTGAGTAATGACTCTAAAATGTGCAATACAAATCCTCACTTAAATGCACTAAATGCAGACAGTGTTTGCCATAAAGATGATACTCTTGAGGCCACTGTCTTAAAAAAAGAAGAGTAAACTTATTTTTTATAGAGGGTGAAGGATGTTGGGAAGGGTCAGGATTAGGAATATCTGGAAAGAAAGAGAGCCTACAGTTACGTACATTTTTTCCTTTCCGTAAGAGAAAAATGAGGACTTTGGAAATTCGGATCCCTCTTTGATGTCAGAGATTTAAACAACACATTTTTAGTTTTAACCAGTTGTAGTCAAAATGCTACAATAAAACAAAAAAGAAAGAGAATGAAGAGCATTTGACTCCCGCACTTAAAATGAAGTATACATAAAGTTTAAACTGGTTATGACAAAAGCTTGTAGTTTTGTTTTTTGAAATATAAAGAAGACAAATTTTGGCAGTCTTTAAGTATATATAGCTTAAAATATAATTTTTAGTACTTGGCACCATATGTATGCCATTATATTTGATTTTGCATTACTGTGTCACAATAAAGCTTTCTTTAAGGCTTTGATTTCATGATTATGGGGGGAAAAAGGCACAACCACAGTTTTTCTTTCTTAAATTTCATCACCGTTGATGTGGTTCTTTTGTGTTAAAATGTGCAAACTATCGAAACTAAAAATTATAGAGTAATATTGCAGTTCTGCTGATTTTAAATATACATCATACATACTTTACAAGCAAGTTAAATGGAGATAAACTTGAAATCATAGAAGATGCAAATGACCTTTCAAAATAAACACAATGTGTTCTGAAACTTTTTGTGACTAATACCATGCATCCGTGATCAATGAACTATGTGGTTTTGAATCAGACGTAGACCATTAGTACTACTATTTGAGCTAAACTTCTGCATGGTTCATAATTTTTAAAGTGTGTAGTTACTATTATGCATGTTATTGTCCTCTTTCTTCCATTCTTACAAGTACTGTGCCCATTTGCAAAACAAAAAGCTAATAATCAGTAATAGTCCTATAAAAGATGTTAACTATGTTTAGTCATTGACTGATCTTGCTCTAACCTTAAAATTTTGTGATTATTGACCTCTGTTGCATTTATTCTAAAACTTAAAAAAAAAAAAAATTATCTAGCCGTTTTGAATATCAACGTTACCCTGGTGTACTCATTGCTGTATGCATTATTGTTCTCTGTTGCTGTTTTATGCCTTCATATTAGCAAATATGAAATTCTGTGAAAAACAAAAAAAAAAAAAAAGCTTTGATCTTCAAAAAAAAAAAGTACCCCCCTTCTGTAGCAGGAAACAAATGGCTTGTTCTTGAGAACTTTCCCATCAAGAATTTAGTATAAGCAAATATACCTGTATCATTTTGATGTTTTTGTTAGTGTTTCCAAACTTAATGTACTTCAAAATCAGAATCATTTCTTTATATTCGTTTTCATATAATTCTCCTGATGCTCTTCATCACACATTAGTGATCAGAAATGAGGTGTAATTCCCCATTCCCTGCCCGCAAGAGCTAAGTAGGTATCTTAATGTAAGTTGAAGGGAGTTCTGCCCCAACTCATGGATTGTGCAAGAATGAACTACTGTTGGGTTTGATTGGTTGTAGATGGATTGTGGTGTGGTGTATTTGAAGGCTATTGAATGCAACTTACAGTGCTTAATAAAAATCTTTATTCTTTTAGTATAAAATACTGTATGCCTTTTTTGTCAAATATTTTTTTAATTAACATGTTGTAAATAAAAGTTTTCCTATGCCCAAATAAAGTGATTGAGTTAGCAGACTACATGATGTCCTTCCAAAAGACGGAGAAGGAAAGCACCACCTTTGCACACTGCCACTGTTGGGGGATACCGCACTTGATGGGAGTAATACTTTGTCCTTTTTATTTTATGCAGCTACTTGAGTTGTCCACGTTTAAATGTGAGATGGTTAATAAGATGCAAATAAGACAGAAATTTCAGCAGCATTTGTTTAAAGAAGAAAAAGACGAACCTGAGGTGCTCACAGGGTTTGAAATATAAGATGATCAACAATTCCTGTATCTCAGCTCCTCGTAGCTGAGAATAAATTATTCCATTATGCAGGAGTTTTCTCTACATCATGGATCATACTGACATAACATGAAGAGTTATAAATTTATACCTTGGTTGATATCAGGAGAGATTTTTTTGTCTGGGCACGCCCTTATTGTCTGCTGTCTCTATCTGCATGTTCATCTGTTTGCTCCGGTGCCTGAGCGTTTTTGATCTCGTGTTGTGCCTACATGAGTGGTGTTAACAGCTCTGTGCTCTGGGTGTAGATGCAGTTCATAGCAGCACAGCTGTGTTTTGTGCAAATGATGGCAGTCTTCCTCTCTCCTTCTGAAGTCAAAAAAGCTGGCGAGGAGCGGTTGTGCTTGGTGTCACAGCAGCTATCTCGCTGTTGAGCACTGGCAGGATCATGTCCCTTCCTACCCTGCACTGATGCTGTGTTATTCACCCCATGTTAGAGCTTGTCTGTTCTGGAAATATTATCCAACCTCTTGTCCTGGTGAAAGTTCAAGGCATCAATTGCCCTCTTTCCCAGTGGTAGAGAGGATGTATTTCACTTCTCTGGCATAACCTGGTCACTGGCATGGAATAAGAAATAGCAACAAAAATAAACATGCATGGGAGATTTCATCGATGTGCCACGTACTGCAAGTGTGATGACTTCGTTCCTTTCCTCAATGTAACTATGCCAGCAAAATTTTTCATGGGCAGCCAAAGGGTGACAAGCAATCCACACAAGCATGACTAAAATTAGGATGTGAAAGTACAGCAAATTACCTAGTTCATTGGCCCATATTTGAGGTGCTGCATTTACTTTTGCAGAAATTATGGTGAAAAAGGTTGGCTTGCGTGGCGTATCTGTACTTGACCTGGAGCATGTATTTTCTTCGTGGCCCATTTAAACCCCTGCCATCGCCCTGCAAAGGCTGAAACCCAGCTCCTTGGGCAGAAACTGCTGGGGTGGGAGGAGGATGAGCCTCCAGCTGTTGTAGATGCTAGTGGAAGTAGTGGTGGGGACATCTTACAGGTACCAGAGCTCCCTAGTTCCCTGACTGGGAACAGCAGTGTCAAGCCCAGAACCAAAAACAGGTTTATTTTTTGCCCTCTGCAATGGGTATGTGCAGGTCAGCAACTGAGGGCTCAGGGGGTGCTCTGGGGCTGAGCAGGGACTGGTAGGCTGGGGGACCCCAACGGTATTCTGTGAGTCTGCACCCCTTGGGGGCAGGCACGAGGCTGCCTGTCTTTCCTCTTGTCTTGAGTAGCTTTCTGCAGGAATCAAGATGCATTTCAAATTAATTTAGTCCTCTTCTAAAGAGTTAAACTGATTCTGGAATCAGTGATCCTACGGAATGACCAGTATTGCCTGGGCTTGCTCCTGAGGAACGCCTTTCACACATGAGTTTATACACCAGCAGGATGTTATGTTCTGTTATACACTATGTTACATGGACCTTTTTAATGTGCTAATTAAAATAGTTAACGCTTTTTAATAATCTATTACCCACGTGTAGACAGGTTGCCTGCATCTCCTGTAACAATGCTGCGGACTCCTGTTTGACAGCAGCTCAGCCCTGAGCATGGAGGTGTCAATGCTGCTGACTTGTATTTTGCCAGTCATCCCCTCTACCTGCGTTCATCTCCGCTGCCAGTCCACGCTGGGATCGGGAAGCACGGGGCTGCAGCGTGCCTGCTGTAGCAGGGGAATGGGCTGTTGGGCTTTTCATGTGTTGCCTGAAGGTTTCCTGTTAGTGGCCCAGAAAAAGGTCTCGGGCACTGAGAGTGGGGGCTGAAGCCAGCTCCTGGCCACGCAGGAGGTCTTTGCATCTAAGCATGCCCCTGTGGATGCAGCGTCTGAAATAGGTGCCCAAGGGTGGAGGGGCTTATTGTTATTTATAAAGGCCAAAGGGCTCTGTGAGAAGTGAGCCTCTATTTCTAAAGTGAAAACTGATAGGAATAAAGATGATGGTTCTTAGACCTCTCAGAATAGAATAGAATAGAACAGAACAGAACAGAACAGAACAGAACAGTTGGAAGGGACCTACAATGATCATCTGGTCCAACTGCCTGACCACTTCAGGGCTGACAAAAAGTTAAAGCATGTTATTAAGGGCATTGTCCAGATGCCTCTTAAATACTGACAGGCACGGGGCATCGACCACCCCTCCAGGAAACCTGTTCCAGGGTTTGACCACCCTCTCAGTAAAGAAACGCTTCCTATGTGGCCAGTATCTCATTATCCATCTCCAAGACAAGAGTTAAACTGAAAGAATCAGCTGTTTGGGTGGGGACGTGTGGCCACTGTCCATCCCATGCGAGCGGGCTCAGCTGTCAGCTGAGGGCAGAGCCCTGCTCGCCACTCACTTGCAAGCAACTAAAGCATCAATGCTCCTCCCTGGGCTGGCCTTGCTAATTGTTTAACTGTGTTGTTAACGACTAATAATGATCTATGTGCACCACAGTCAATCACTTTTAGCGCTTTTTTTACATCCAGTCTTCAGTGAGTCCTTAAATGCAGGCAGGTGGGTAATTACTGCCAGTGGAGAAGTTTTAGGGGCCAGGGGTGTCAGTGCAGCAGGAGCCCAGCGTGGGCATCCCAGAGTGTTTTTCATTCTCATCTCTCATATGTGAAGTGCAGTGTTGTGTTACAGACCGAGGAAAATGCGATTTAAGTGATCTGCTAGATAGTAAGTGGCCAAAGAGCCCCTTGCCCCCTGGGGATGGCGAGCAGCACGGGCAAGGAAGAGCTGCGACCATTTTATTTCCTGTGTTCATGGTTGTGCTATTTAAGGCGGTGGTTGCGTCGCTGGATGGCTGCGTCATGGGTGAGGGGGGCAGCAGCCTGCCTGAGAGAGCAGCAGCCACTGCACTACCTTCCAGATCCTCTTTGAAAAGTCTTGAAGGGGTGAGTTTTGCAGGGTTGGGGAAAGCCCTGTGACCAGCAGACTCCTGCAGCAACCAACGGCTTGGCGAGCTGTTCCTACATCTGTTGGTAAAAGGTTTTGACGACCCCTCACGAGCAGGGTCCCTCACACCGGTGCACAGGATGGAGCCCCAGTGCCTGGTCACGGCGAGGATGGGGAATGGGATAGTGCAGCCATCGCTCCGGTGCTGTGAAGAGATGAAAAGTGAGATCGTAGGCACGTTTTTAAGAGTGTAATTATCCAGACCTGAGGTAGATGACAGCTCCCTCAGTGAAAGTCTGTGTAATCCTTTTTATTGTGCCGAAAGCCCATGAAACAACCAGAGACGAGTCTGGAGATGCTGGGTAAGGGTGCGCAGGTGGGAGCTGGCGGACGCGCAGCCCTGGGGTAAGGTGGGATCACCAGCATCTGCTGCCCCCTCTCCCAGGGAAGCCCCATCCCCATTGGGTACCACTCTCCCCTGGGAGCTGGCAGGGTCGTGCAGTGGGTTGGAGTGGGATGGTTCCCCATGTCTGTGCCCCACTGGTGTCCCCCATCCCTGAGACATCTGACCCACCTGTGGGTGAATGCCTCAACAGCAGCAGCTCACATCCCCATGGCCACCTGAACCCTCAGGGTGACTTTTGCAGGGTTTAGGAGCCCCCATCTCTAACTGTGACTACTACAAGTTAATAAAAAGGAATAAGTATTTTTGCATTAATCATTCCCTAAAAGACTGTTGTTCAAAAGAAAATAAGTTGCTTAAATCTGCTTGATAACTTTCATTAAGCCAGTGGCAGTATCCACGCAGAGCAAGTGTGTAATTCCTTCCTGCCCATGGTTACGGCAGGTTTTGCTCTGCTCCCCTCTGGGCACTGCCCCGAGCCTGGGGGATTCTTCATGTCCCCTTTTTCCTCCTTTTCTGATGAGTTATGGGGGCTACACCCTCCTTTCCTTGGGGCCAGTGCAAGTGCCTGTGGCTGCTCCTGCAAACCCGGAAGGGCTGTGGGTCTCTTCCCCTGACACTCATCTGCTGCCTGATCCTCGCTTGTGCCTTGTCCTAGACCTTGACCTGAACCACAGGCCCATGCTCTGCTCAACCTGCCGTGCCCTGGTCCAGCACACCGTGGCAGGATGGGATGCAGCGACAGGGGAGGATGCAGCATGTGCCAGCGCAGACCAGCTGAGGGCAAACCCATGGCCCCTGCATAGCCCAGAGCACCCGTCCTGAGTTTTGCCCTGAGACACCCCTCCTTGGACCAGGCGGAAGAGACCGAGAAGCTCCTGAGCCCTTCCCACAGCAAAGCAGCAAGTAAGAGATAAATACCATTTATTTTCATTTAATACCAAGTAGAGGATGCCAATGCCATGAGGGATTCAGGGGTTTTGGCAGGAAAAGGTATTTCTGAAAGTGCTATGGGATTGTAATCTGTCCTTGGTTTGGCATTTAGGTCTGGGGCTTGCTGGTATATTTTGTGAGATAAATGGCCAGGGTGTGCCCTGGTTGAAATCGTGGCTGTTCACACATGGCTATGTGAACTAATAACACAGCAACTGGAAAAAAAAAACCACGAGTGAAGGATGAAAACAAAAATATTAAATAAAAGTTGGGCAAGGTACTACAGAAAAGCAGCAACATCGTAAAGTACTGACAACATTCAGCTTAGTTCATAGTGGTTCTGTTACAGTATTTGTAATAAAATATAACATTTAGTGACCTGCTATCTGACATATTAAATGACTGCTGGGTGCAGCTGATGAGCGCAAAGGACAAAGGATGCAGGTGAAGAACTAACTGAGGGAAAGGGAGAGGAATGAGGACCTGTGCAACTGCTGCTGCGTGGATGGGATGGGATGGGATGGGATGGGATGGGATGGGATGGGAGCAGAGGGCCAGCTGGCAGGATGCTGAGCAGCTGCTGGAGGATGGTGTTGGAGACAGACAGCTCCCAGGGGTGCTGGCCCAGAGATACAGCACCCATGGGTGCCTGGAGCTTCTCGGAGGGGACAAGGGTGAGGGCAGAAACCCTGGCCTGTGGGTCAGGCTGGGCGAGCTCACTCACTGCTGCTGGGCTGGAGGTAGGCAGATCACACTTGGTTTTCATCCACCTTTTCAGAGGATGCGTTGAGGTTGTGTCTCGGGGTGAAGTCTCAGCGGGTCTGCGGTCAGCGGCAGATTTTGCCACTTGCTTCAGGCCAGGTAGCACCTTCCCTGCACAGCTCCAAGAAGTATGTCCCCAAGTGCCATTTTAGTAAACCTCATCAATGCAAATGTTCTTTTGCTTTGTGTCCCCTTGTCATATTCGTCTAACATTTAATTCTGCTTTATTTATACTCTTTCTTCTGTTTTATAACAGGCTCTTAGCAAATTGAAAGAGAAAACTTACAAACACTTTGAAACTGTCTTTTACTTGGTAAACTTCTGGCTTCTTTGGCTTTGTTAAAAAAAAAAAAAAAAAAAAAAACAACAAAAAAAAAACCAAAAAAACAACCAAACAACAACAACAACAACAAAAAACACAAAACAAAAAAAAACACCAGAGCTTCCTGATCCCTAATAAAACATAGTGGGGAAAGGCAAAATAAATGTGAATTTGACTGACGACAGTGATGGGCATCTTCCTCCTTTATGAAGTTTCAGACTAGAAAATGCTTCTGGTCCAACTTGGACTACACTGTGTAAAAGATGGGGACAGAAGGCAGCTCCCAGCACAGCAGCGTGCTCTGGGTGAAAAATAACAAAAATTGAGTCCAACTGCCAAGTTATGAAACCTTGTTTACAAACGGTTTAACTGTTTATAAAAAACATTTTGCATGAGGCTCCATGGTGGCCACACTACTTGAGTAACTGTGGCCAAAATCCCTTTTTAAATAGCATTTTTTGAAAGCTGTTGCCCAGGTTGGCAGCCTGCACAGGCTGGGCAGAGCCGCAGTGGCCGAGCCAGCGACTATGCTCCTGTGCCCAGTGCTGTGGACCGAGTCCCGGAGGAGCGTGGTATTTTCCCCCCCAGAACATGACTTTTTCTACAAAATGTGGCAACCAAGTATTGATTTACAGAGATCGCAACTGAATGTTTTCTAATAGTTTTTCTACTTGGTGCATCTCAGCCCTCACACCTGGTCAGTGACTCCTGGTCTTACGATAGCAGTGATGAGCAGTCTGGCTGGTCTTGCTCCAAGAACCAACCATAAGAGAAAAGATTATTAAAATATGTTTTAATAAATATTAACATATTTTTCCCTTCTTTCTTCCTTTCGATTCTTTTTATTTGCAGCACTGCCTGGGGACTTTGTTCTGGTTTTAACTTCGCATTGATGTTTGTGTATTCAGGCCGTTGTTCCTGGGGCATGGTTTGTGGGGGCTCAGGCATGGTTGGGGGGCTCAGACGTACTGTGCAGCAGATGAAGTGAGGCCTTTGCAGGGAAGGAGCGGAGCAGACCACCGCTGCTCTCCCCCAGCAGATTAGTTTTGAGGGAGGTCTCCTTGTTGGTGCTGCTGCCATCTCTGCGTAGGTGGCAGCTCCACCTGCGCTCCGGCAGCTCCTGCTGCCTGGGGGAACGCTGCGGCCCTCCCAGGTCAGTCACACTGGTGGCGGAGGTTATTATGGATTGCCAGGGGGGTTATTGTACCTGCTAATCTTGATTTACAGCTGCTGTGTATGGCCTAAATTGGCTGTTGCTATAGAAAATGGAAGAGTTTAACCAGGACTTAAGAAAGAGGCAATAACTGGCTGTGGCATGAGAGGGATGTGCTGGAATATCATGTCTTGGGGTTTTTATTTTTTTAATGTAAATGAATGTGAATACCGGTGCTTAAGATGTTACATTTGCTCGCAGAGCCTGAAGAGGGCTGCCAAGCCTAACCCGATCATGCTCAATGGGGAGGAGCTGGTGGTGATGGGGAGACTGGATGGAGTCAGGAGAGGGGAACACGTACACATCGTCCTTTCTTTTTCTTTTTTTTCCCCCCAACCTCTATCAAAACAATTCCTAAGCACTGGGGATCTTCTAGTGTGTATGAAACTCCAACACTAGCAAATGATGAGGACAGTTATAATACCCATGCTGGGAAACAGTGTAACTCTTGGAGCAAGTATGCAAACTCTAGCCCAGGAGCACCTTGTACAAAGCAGAGCTGATTTGATAATGAAAGGCTCTGGAAGGGTCCGAGCGCTGCAGCTGTGGGTGCCACACGGGTGCTGGTTTCTGTGATTACAAGTGATTCTCGTGGTGTGAGTGGTTCCCACTCGATGCCACCCAACGCAGGCGATTAGGGCTGATGCAGGTCAAGGAGAATAAGGGGTGGACCCTGCCAGCAGGCCTGGGGGTCTCCGCAGAGCTCTCTCTCCCCACAGCAGCCCGGCACGGTGATGGTCCCACAAGGATGATAGTGGTCCCATCAAACCGCTCAGTGCTCCCTGACCACGGGCTACGATGTAAACTGGAACCTGTCCTAGCCAAGCCATGGGGCACCCTGGGGCAAGCAGCCCTATTTTTATTTTTTTTATTTCTATTATTTTTATTTTTTATTTCTATTTTTTAATTTTTACTCTTGCCCTATTTTTGGTCTTTAAATGAGGCTCCACTGCCCTTTTAACTCCCTGGGTGCAGCTGGGAGGCATACGGAGGTTTTGTTTTTTTCTGTGGACCCCAGCACAGGGGGCACGGGGTGCTCCTTGGGTCTTTTTTTTTTTTTATTGTTTATTTAAGTTATTCTCCTGAAGGTTACATTAAATGAAGAACTGCACACCTAACATGAACAGTGAGTGAAAAGACGCAGCCAGCATGATACCTCCTGCCATGTGGGCTTTGAACTTCAGGACCACATTTAATGCTGCTGAAATAAGCGGTTGCTTCTGTCACTGAGCTTGGTAAAATGTGACAAGTCATTTCACTGCTTTACACCCTGCTGTAAAACACAGGGAAAAAACACTTCAAAAATATTTCTGTACTCAATGTTCATCAAATTGTAGGAGGTTTTGGTTGCCAGGTCTTGGCAATATTGCGCCCAGCCCCTGCTTGCTTAGCTTGAGCAGTTATCCTGCCTGATATCCACCAAGTAGAATTGGTGCCCCGGTAGAGTTACTGACACTGCTTTCTACTGCACTTCTAGCTGCTTCCCAAGGCAGGCTCCTGCCCGGTGCTCCTGCCTCTGCCCACGCCTCCTCTCCACGCGTGCCCCTGAGCATGGCAGTACCGGGGGGGGGGGGGGGGGCGCGGCGGCTGTGAATTTTCTGAGTTATTACACTTGTTTTCCCTAAAAAAATAAAATAAAACATCTGAAAATTTAAAATTGTACAAGAGAAACTGATAAATTTTTATTGACACCTGATGAGATGGTCAAAGTTCAGATTTTGTCTGTGTACTCTGTACAGATTCTGATGACCCGCAAAAAATACAAGATTTTAATGTCAGTATGACACTGATGCCTAATGAAGTAACTTTTCCATGTAATGATGGTGCATGACATTAGATTGCGTGCTGAAATATAAGGCAAGAGAGAAGTGTTTAAGTGAGAAGGTGCATGTATGGACTGATAAGTGCAAACTGCATTAAGAGTTATGGATACAAAACAAATTCTTTAACTAGGTCTTTAAACTAATTTTCTATATGAAAGGCCCTTTTAAACCAGTCTCCTTTTATGACTTCAACCATTTTAAATTAAAAATGTTGTTTACATCCTCAAATGCCTTGCTTCAAACTGCACATCTCGTTATTCCTCCTGGTTTGAGATTTGGGTGTTTTGTTACAGCATTTGAACTACCCCTTTTGTGTATTTACTGTAGAGTTCCCTGTAGGACAGCCATGGCCTGATGGGTGCTGCTCAACTGTTTGTGCCAACTGAAATAGAACCGAAATAGGACAGTATGGTGTGGTGCGAGATCAAACCAATTACTGCAATAGGGAAATCTGGTGTCAGAGGGGAAAACTGGAAGTGATGTAAGCTGTCATCTGCTGACGCCTCTCTTGCTTACAGCTCAGTGTTCCCTGTTCTTTCAAGGCTGGTTTCATAGACAGCTTCTTTGCAAACTTTTACTTAAAGAGTAGATATGGTCAAGAGGAAAAAAGATAACTTGGTTGACTTCCCTACAGTAGCATGGAAATAACTATGGAGACAATGTGTCTAAAGCTACAGGACATCATAAAATAGAAGGACCTTGTATATATACCACTGCAGAGGAAATCTATAGGAAGAACACTACAAAATGATAAGAAAAACTGGGAAGCTCAAAAAATTATAGCAAACCTTCCCTCTGTGCTGATGACCAAGCCTGAGCCCTTTCAGAGCACCACACCAGAGATGGGACCAGAGAGCTCAGTACTGTGAGCCATCACTGCTCAAACTAAAGGGAGCAGCTGGAGGCTTTTCTGAAATGCCCA